>NC_081408.1:336130917-336440542 GCF_030272615.1 Cryptomeria japonica
TGAAGAGGTCATCACTGAGGCCACGAGGATGACTACCAAGGGAATGAAATTTTACAGGGACAGAGGCATATCAGATAAAGTAGCAGACAAGTTTCCTGTCATGGATGAAGAGAGGAGAAAGATGATTAAAATCAACAACTCCTATCATGCCCCAAAGAGAATTTGCAGGCCATAGAGGTTTGTTCTATTCGCTTCTATTGAATACATTACCTTAGATGGTAAGTTTACTAGAGCCTACGAGCATCACTTCATTTTGCTCAACCATTTCTGTCATGGGGAAAAGGTGAGCCTTCCCTATTACCTTAGATGTTCAATGGATCATACTATAAAGGAGATCCAGAAGGACCCTAAGGGTGATCATGCCCTGCACCAGGGGCCCATGGTCCTAGTTTATAAAATGCTTAAGGGGAAGTGCATTGAAAAGCCCATTAAAGAAAAAAATGCAAGAGATGAGACAATGGAGAGTGAAGCTAGCGGTTTCAACTTTGAATTGGAGACCAAGGGAGATTCGGAAGAAACTAGCAAAAAAGGGAAGAATAGGGCCAAGAAGAGAAGGGTTATTGTGGAATCAGGTATGTCAGATTCTGAAACTGACTCCTTTGAGAAAAAATATGTTAAAAAAAGGAAAAGGAAAGCTACTGGAAAGCAAGCTCAGAGAAAGAATACTAAAAATGGTAACAATTATGATTTCAACCATATTCTGGTTGACTCTGAGGAGGAGGCTAAAGAAAACAAGAAGGTTGAGAGTCAGGATAAAGAAGGGGAGAGTAACCTGGTTATGGACAATATTGAGGCCATGAATACTACAAGTCTGCATAAGGAGGATAAAGGGGATAAAAGTGGCAGTGGTGAAAATGATACTATTAAGGCCTTCTATGAGACCATCGCTACCATGGTGAAGGATATCAATAGTTTGAAAATAGATACGCAGGCTATTGCTAGAATTACAGTTGGTGATAAGCCCTTGGCTGAACATGTTAAAGAATTGGTTGTTGTTTTGCATAATGCGGAAGCTATTGAATGTATGGTTGGAAAAATCATAGCTATGGAAAAAAAGGTCAATGAGATGGGAGATAGAAAGGAAATGGAAATCAAAATGAATGATTTCGGTAGTAGAATTGACAGGTTGGAGCTCAATGTCAAGAAGATTGCTGACCAAAATTTCCAAGTCCTCAAATCGTCGGTGGACAACATGAAAATCCTTATCAACAGGTTTGAGAACAATGCCGAGAAGGATGATGATAAAGAGCAGCTAGACAAGAAGGGTTATGAAAGGAGGACCAGAGCTAACACAAAGATTAAGGGCGAGATCAAAGGTCATGAGCTGGAGGAACTGAAGACCTCAGTGAAAAACATGAAACAAATGGTTGTTCACGCTGAGGAAATTATGAATAGTATTTAGATTTCAGTTGGTGTCTTTTTGCTATCTTTGTGCTTTCCTTTCGCTGTTTGTTCCAGGTTTTTAATGTTATGTTCTGTTAGCTGATCCCTGTCGATGGGTTCATTTTGTCTTTTTGAAGTGATCAGGCACTTTTTCTAGCAAATCTATTTTCCTCGTTTGTACAAGGTTCGACTACCTTTCAATTACCTCCTTTTACTTAACCAAAACAAGATGAAGAACAAAGGCCAAAGTAGGTTGTAACTACCATGAACTCATCCATCCAAAGTGATGGGAATCTAGATGTTCCTAAGTGGCTACAATTCAACTTTGAAAGGATAAAGAAGAGAGTATTGAAGAAAGTAAGTTGGCAAAAGATGATCATTGAGGTTGAGGCCACAAAGAAGCCAAAGAAGGCAATGACTTTGTATGCCATCTAAAACTATGCAAAAGGAGAGATAGTTGCCAATACCCTAAAATAGAGAAGATTTAGTAAAAACTACCAATACCCTAAACTAGGGTAACCCGAGATAGTAATAAAATAGTTTGGGGGTCATATAGACTAGCTTTATACTGTATGTTAGTTACAAAGTGATAAGTTGTGTGGTTGGAGATTTTCAGTCCACCCCTTCTAGGTTAGGATTGTGCTAAACCGAACACAATTGTATCTCCCTAGGGCTTCCGGGTCGGGTGTGTTAGGCTAGCTGGCAAGAGAAAGAAAGGCTTGCCCGAACAACACTGAATGAAGGTTGCGAATCACTTGAATAATATTCATTCCCATTGTTTTCTTGTGCATTGGTTTGATCTCCATCAATTCAACAGCCAGAGGCAGGCACTGCCCTATATATTAGCTCGTACAATAATGATCAATCAACACATATACAGGAGGATGGGATTTATCCGACAAAATTGAATGCTCACTCCTCAATCACAGTTCTATGGTTTTACAAGGAGTGGATTCCTATAGGGATTACGCTTTCAGGGAACCACACCTTTGACTAGGAGCCATCTGGCCTGAGATTGGATAATCAATATGAATATGAGATTGACCAATTTGCATCTAAAACTTGGGCAATTAACCACCACATGTCTCATTTCCTAACATCTTTTGCATAAAAAAGGAATCTCTCATACTCCAAGAGTTGCTTCCACAATCGGTCAATATCCCACAAGAATGCAGGCATAGCTAGCATGTATAAAAGCAAAAGTTGTAGAATCTCTTGAATGGTGATTTTTTGCAACATGAAATTAAGGTGAAGAATCTACCTCTTGTGCGAGATTGCAATGCAAAAATTCCTTTGACGCGGGTTTGATCTTGTTGGGGGTTGAAGTCATCACGGACACCTACGCGGGATTGCAATGCACAAATGACTTTCCCTCTTCTTCTTTTTTAAGTAATGGTCGTTATCATCAGAATTACGATGAACTTGAGCACTTTTTTGAAAAAAAATAATTTTACATTACTAGTGCCTTCTTCATTGAAACCAAATGGGAAATTATCGTCGGAATTCCGACGAATTTGGGCATTTTTTCAAAAAAAAATCAAATTTGGTCACAATATACCTTCTCCGTTGGAAACCCCCATCGGAAATATACTCCAAATGTATTAGTGATAGGTCACACACATAGAGCTAGGTGGTTAGATGAGAAATTCAAGTTGTGTAAGGACACTTTCCCCCTAGGCACTATTGTCTCTATCATTGATTTTCCTAATAATTATACACTAGAGCTACAAAATAAAGTACAACCTATGTATTACCACTCTACACAAGTTACAATTTTTGTACACATAGCATTCATGCATGTACATGATAGCACCGAGGAGGACATAAAGGTTATAAGAGAATATCACTTCTATATTAGCCATGATTGTACTAAAAAATAAAAGCATACCAGGGCCTTAGATGGATGTCCTATGGTCATAGTAGGCAAATTCACAGATGAATCGGTTACAATCATTTCCTATATCCATGGTAAGTGATCCAAAATGATTTAACAAGAGGGTTTCAGCTCCATTGTGCACTTGGTGAAAAGGAGTTGATCTAAGATAGACATACCTCTTCCCTTTGTCGTGCTAGACACCATCTTTGACGTTTAGGACTTCTAATGAAATGGAATGGTAGAGCATTAGTAGGAAGTTTGGAAGGGGGATGTAACATGTAAAAGACAATTCATACAAGTTAATAACCCAAAGTTGTTGGCAAACTAGATAAAAAACTAAAAATAAGTGTACTTATTTCTAAATAGACATGTTTAACATATGTAGAACAAATGCACACCAGAGCCTCAAATAGTTCTCTTGTAACCTTAGGATGCAAGGTGAACTCACAAAGCTGGTTTCCACTTTTTGGTACGTCCTGATTTTTGCTGAAATCATACATTTTTAGAAAATATAATGATTTAAGCTTTAAGAGGTCCCATTTTAAGTAATTAATTGAAGAGAGTTAAATCAAAGGCTCTTAGATCAAAATTTCTTGGATAGAACCTCTCTACTTCTAAATTATACTTGCAATGGAGTCTCCTTTGCATCTATCAAATGCTGATAAAAAACCAATTTTACATTAGCTTTTGGGGGGTCAAATTAATTCATTTAAAAGTTTTTTTTTTAAAAGTATTTAGTTCTTATTATAAGCTTTCCAAATAGTATAACTTTTAATATATTTAATTTCATTAATATATTTTTATTCTATTTCTTATGAATGTAGGTTTTTCACCGAACATGAACTTCTTTGTTCAATGCATTAGGAAAAATAGTAAACTAATTCAAAAAAATTCTGAAAAATATCTATGCACTAGATATTGATGTTTTCTTTCTAACAAAAAAAAGAAAATTTAATTTTGATATATATAGAACAAGTTATGTGTTCAAACGTACACCTATAGCTGAATTATAATTAGTCGAACTTCAAAACTTAATAAAATGAAAAATATTTAGCAAATCACTATCAAACCAACTGCATGCCCTAGGTATTGATGTTACAAACCAAAATTCAAAAGAATTAAGTTTTTATCATTTATAGAAAAAAAATTATGCATTTTGGGATACACATCACTCTTAGAAAATGTTGTTTGTTGTTAAAAAATTACTTTTTGAGGGAGATGGAAAAATCAATAAAATTTTATTCAAACGAATTTTTTAAAAATATATTTATAATCTACAAACAAGATGTTAAAAATCAGTAGTTTATATGATCTTCAAATTCTTAACAGTTTAAAAGTTATAGGTGTCAGAAAGTGAAGGTTTTTTTCAAAATATTCATACAAGTGTCAAAGTTGGTCAAAAAGTGGGAACCAGTATTGCGAGTTCACCCATAGTCTAATCTAATGCAGTTATTACCATTTCTTGTATGAAAAATGATAACATATGATATAGACATAAAAGGATTTAGATATTTTGAACAAGCAAGAATGCAATCCAAAGTGAATATGAAGATATTACCTCTTCCCTCTACTGAACCTCATCGACATCAGATGCAATCATTAATTTTGTAAACCCTATTTGTTATTGTATATAGAACAAATAAATTAAGTGCATTTATCAATATCTACATATACATGTTTAATCATAATTCATTTCAACAAATGAATTTAAATTGTACTGAATTACCTTTTGTCGTTTCGGTATCCTGGAGGATATCTTTTTCTGCCTCGGAGTGCTAGAGGATGGCTTTCTGACATGAGATGTCCTCGAGGGAGGTGGGGTAAACTAACAGAAAAAAATTAACATAAGGGAAAAGAGCATGTATTTAATATATCACCTAAGTCAAAAATATCTAAATCTAAATGGTACCGCAAAGCTATCTAGGCCAAAGTCAATGGCTAAAAGCCTGATATCATTAAGTTGAGAAATCTTAGCCCCTTATAAGCCCTATAAAACACCAAGTAATGATACATATATATTAATAAAAAATATTTTGAAACCAATGTATTATTATATTTTTAACAAATTTACAAATCTTTACCTCCAGTGGCGAAACTACTCGTGACCGTGGAGTGGACTAAAAAGTATGTGGTGTACTCCCACCACTTGTTGCACCCTATAATGCATTTTATTTATGTGTCACTTTAAATTGTTCTAAAAATAAAAATTCATTTCTTTTTATAAGATTTAGTCACTTAATTGATAACATATCATAAACAGAATTAAACGCACCCATGTCTGATCGTGAGAGAACAACATACTCATCAAGTCGTCAGTGAGGTCCATATCCTCTATAGTGGAAGCATGACATCTACTCCCACAACATGTACACGGATGAGATGTCGAACCATCCTCATTCATGTCAATGTCTACACTAAAACATACTATTTTGTGTAAGGCGGTTGATGAGATCCTCTTGTGTGGCATCTACACGATCTAACAGAGGACATGGAGGGTTTAGGGGTGGCAATGGTTGTTGAGGAGCAACATTTTGAGGATTTTGTGGTTGTGGATCAATGTCTTGAGGGTTTTCTTGTTGCTCATGTGCAATGTTTACAGGGTTTGTTTGTGTTGCTTGTGCATGAGGAGGTCTTTGTTGTCTATTTCATTTTTGGGGAAATTGCTTGTAGAATCTGACATGAAATTAATAAAAAAAGCTTAAATCAATTAAAAAACCCTACTTCAATTAAAATGCAAACAAAAATAATCAAAAAATGAAATCTTACCTATTCGACGGGGTGGCATTGTTGGAAATTTCTCTAAATACTGAAAAATGCAAAATGATGCAAAACACGTGTGGGTTCTGAGATTTTTTTTCTTCTTTGGGCAATTGTTCTATGGTTTTTAACATTGAAAATGGTCAAAACCCATGGGTGTGAGGAAATATAATGTTCCTCAAAACTTGTATGGGTTTTTGAGGAACTTTTTATTTTTTTTATTATTTATGTTCCTCAAAACCTGTACGCATTTTGAGGAACTTTTTTTTTTTGTTTTCGACTACCAAGCCTAGCACGTTTTTTAATTTGATAGAACACGTATGGGTTATGAAAATTTTCATTTTTTTTTGCATGTGGTCATTTTTCTATTCACCATCTTGGTGCACTTACCCACATTTCACCAAGCTTAGTCCATAGTTTCTTTGCAAAGTTTTCTTCATGAAAATTGATCAGAACAAAGTCTACCAGGCATAGTCTAATTAGACCCTTGGCATTTCGGTCCATAACATCATGTTGAGCCACAATAGTAGGATCTAAGGGTCTTTGGAAATTCACATCAATAGCATCCCACAGATCTCTATCTATTAGCAGATCTTCCATCTTCAACTTCCACATCTCAAAATTCATTCTATTAAATTTATCCACCTCTATTCTCTCTGACAAACTTGTCATCTAAAAATTCTTGCAACAAGATCAAAAAGTGTCTTCTACACAAGCTCCCACTCAAATCTGGATTAGTTCAAAAAATCCAACAACCCACAACTGAAACCAAAGGTGATCAGGCTCTGATACCACTTGCAAGGAAGTTAAGTAGTGAAACAACTTCCTACACTAACCTTGAGAGGAGGGTAATTCAAAAACTTTTACAAATGATCACAACAATTATAGAAAATATAAATAGACATAATAACATTCAAACCACAACACAATGATTTACATGGGGAAAACCCTTTCGGGAGAAAAACCCCACACTCCAAAAGCTGCCCAATATATTATTCAGCAATCAAAAATAGATTACAATATATTTGCAGATAAATCTCTTCATAGGAGTACCACTAATCAAAGACTCAGAGGTAACTCAAAAGCTATTAGACTCTTACACACAACCTCTATGTCATTCACCTCATATATAGGAGATACAATACAAGAAACCATTAAAAAGTATCACAAAACCATGGGCTAAAACCACCCAATAAGATGTAGTCGACCTTATCTCCCTTTTTGATGCCTTATGATGTGTTAAAACACACATCAACACATGTCCCTCCCTTTTACAACTTATTTATGTGTCCAATACATTTTATATTTCCTATTTCAAGAGTACAAATTTTTGGAGGCCATAACTTGAGAACCGTGTGTTCTATTGATGAACCGTTTAAGCATAAAAAAGCTTGTGAAGTGTTCTAATGCCTCATAAGATGCTATTCCACTTACACCCACTTTTCAAGGCATTTTGGGGCCTCTAAAGTCCTCAAAATCAAATTTAAACCTTTCATTAGACCCCTCCAAAATGGAAACTTTAATATCTTCAAAACTTGTTGTGATCGAGTGATGTAACTTTATTAAAATGCTCATCTAGCCAACCAAAAGCTTCAGTGAGAATTTTACACCATTTCATGCTCAAATGAAAACTTACTATAAATAGTAACCTCATGTAAATGCAAGGTTGAGAAACCATTTTTCCCAAGAAAGGTAACATGTCATTTGATTAAGGCTATGATAATTCACTTTTAAGACTTGTTTAGTGTCTCTATTTCTCTCTTTATCTTCCTCTTGATCCTCCCTCTATCTCTTTTTATCCATATATTTCTCCACTTCTCCCTATCTCTCTATTTATTTCCCTCTCTCTCTCTCTCTACCCCATCTCTCCATCTCTATCCCCTTATGTATCTCTATTTCTCTACCTCTCCTTCTTTCTCTTCCCATAAATCTATATCTCTCTTTCTATTCTTATATATCTCTATCTCTCCCCCTATTTCTCTCCCTCTCTTCATTTGTATTTTCTATCAAATTCTCTCTAGTCTATCTCTTTTTCTCTCTCTTTCTCCCTCTCCTCATATATATATATATATATATATATATATATATAACTTCCTCTTCATTTGTCTATCTCTTTATCTCTATTTGTCTATTTTTATCTATCCCTCTATCTCTCTCTATTTCTCCATCTAAATCTCTCCCTCTTCCTCCTATCTTCATCTCTACTTTTATCTACTCCACACTAAAGCACTATTGGCAGGAACTTGACGCATTATGTCCCTTGTTTTACTAAGTTACTTTGCCCAAATCTTGGAGAATCTTTAAAAAATACATCATTTATAAATTTGTAGCTAAGATGGTTAGTGGGTCCTCTCATGCTTAAATTCATAGAACACTTTTTTTTCAAGGAAAATAATATGCTTATATCTTCATGACAAAGTATTCAACATTTTCTTTGGTTTGGACTTTTTATGATTCTTCTAGAAGTGTTCATCTTCTTTTCCATGAACAAACGAATAATATATTAAGTTAGGTTCAAGTTCAATTAGAGGAAAAAAATCGAGTTAGGGTTCAATTAAGGTCATGATTAGGGTTTTATTGGGGTAGCTATTAGAATTAAGTTTCAAATAAGGTTAATGTTAAGTTATGATTAAGGTTACCCTTATAAGATAAATCTTGTATTATAGTTAGGGTTAGTATATGGTTTTAATTAGGGTTAGGGTTAGAGTTAGTAGACATAGTCATACCAAATAATGAAATTGACATCGATGAAGAACATAATGAAAAATAGCACAACATATAGAACATCATAAAAACATTTTGTAATACAAAAGCATTTTGCATAGCTTGCCGATTTAAATTATTTATACATCTATTTATAATCAATTTCCCCCAACATTTCAAGATCGACTCAAATGTATTCTAAATAATTACTGCTAAAAAAGACAATGTTCGTTGTTCATTATTTCCAACTTTTGTCTGTCCTCCAACATATTACCCAAAACATATCTTACTATCAAAAATGTAGAGATGGAGTTAAAATGCATGTATGATGCAGTTCTCTCCAAGTACAACAATACATGGATCCCTAAGTGGGGAACAATACTACACTTTCTCAATATCATTCTCATTGGAGAAATCGGGTGTCTAATTTTAAGAGAGAGAGCATGTGATGTTGAAGTCTCACTATCATGCATCGACCATGCACCGATCAGTCCATGCATGCATAGGATAATAGATAGTTAGCATGCATGCATAGATTAGTAAATAAGTTAGCTTTTGTTAGATCAGCAATCCACTGTTAAAATGGTTAGTTTTGCTTCTTAATCGGTGGTGTGAGATCCTCTATAAAAGAATGGTAATGTAATATTTTTTATGAATCAATCTATTAGAAATTTGTGTTTGTATTTCTGCTATAGCAGTATATTTTTGTGTTTCATTTCTTAATTCTATTTTCATTTGGTATCAGAGCTAGGGTTATTACAGCTAGTATGGGCCTAACTCCCTCATGGGAGGACCCAAAACAATGAGAGAAGGAGTTGGGTATTAACTATTGTAGCATTGAGGAGTCCACTACTTAGAGATCAGAGATTAAATTATAAATTGAAAAAGAGTCTGAAGAGCTTAAATATTTGGAGTTTGATGTTGAAGTAGAAGATACAAATCAGATTTTGGGTAATGTGAGGAAACTATTGTAGTAATAGTGACTAGAAAGAGCAATTGAAAAGAAGAGGAAATCTTGCAGAAGCAAGGAGCCACCCATCAATGGATGAAGCAAATCGAATTATAGTTGAAACTGAAGGTCTACAATCTACTAGGAAAAGTCACCTGGAAAAGTTGGTTTTGTTCATGTTGAACTCATAGAAATGTTTGGAGTCAAAAGGCTGTAGCCTAACAAAGTGAAAGAAAGTTTGTATTGTAATTTTGTTTCTCGATCATGTTAATTTTGTGGTCATCTGAAACCACTTGTATGTGAGATTGGTGGTCAGTTAGTGTGTGCAGGAAAAGTGGGGCAAGGAAACACAAAATTTGGTTTCAAAGGATGTCAACACACCAATGAGACTCTTGGTGCAAGTTATGGAGCTATATTGAATAGCTCAACTTCCCAAGGTGTGTCTCATTGTTCTCTATCTCATAGGATCCCTCAAGTCAATGCCTTTTTTCTTAGATCATTGAGCAAAGTGACTTAGGAATGACAACTCCAAGAATGAGTGATGGTTGATTAATTTAGCATGAATGCATTCCTAGATGTGTATGATATTGAATCTATGATAATTTTAAACTAGCATGAATATGATGTTATGATGAAGATTAGTGATCCTATCCTAACAATATATACTAGTCTAACATGGATATGCTATGATATTTAAAATTGCTTCTAAAATGTTATTAAGATGATTATTATCAAAGAGAGGCTAAATTCTTAATAAAATGACTATAGATTAGATACATAAAACTTGGATATATGAAAATGAGAGAATGAGAGATCTATTTATAGGAAAAATAGGGCAATGGATGGTCAAGATTGTATAATCTTAACAAGGGTTAGGATTGAAAGTTATCAATCCATGTTCACAATTCTCACCAATGAAATGGTGACAATTGGCAACAAGAGACTACTTGAGAGGAGATTAAAGAAGCATTAAATGCTTGAGAAGACATGATGACTACCATAGGAGGTAAGGGTTAAGGCTAGGTTAGAGTCATCCATTGGATAAAGCTTTTACCCAAGGGGTAAACTCTTGTGTGAGGGTTAAAGGGATAACTAGGGTCAAAGCCATGAGTGCTTGATGAGACCCATGGGTTAGTTGAGGGTTAAGTTAGAGAGACTCTCTAACCATGTGGGAAGATTGAGTTAATCATTAATGGTTATAAAGACTTTGTGGGTTAACTTGTTGAGGACATAAAGCCTTTAATGGTTTTTGAAGACTTTGAGGATTTGAGAAGTGACTTCCCTTTGCTTAGGGATGTGACAATATTTAGGAGATGGATTAGGCTAATTGGAAGTGTTTAGAAGAATCTAGAAGGGGTTTAGGGAGGCAAGTGGAAGATGTAGGATTTTGCAAGTGGATGAAGGGGAATTTTAATTAAAATAAATTACTTTATTTCAATCAAAAAGGAAGCAACTTGCCTAAATACAAGTGGGAGATTTATTTACTTGCAAGGATCAATTAATTAAATGTAAATTTAATTAAAAGGGGAGAAAGAGGAATTAATTAAATAAAGTGATTTATTTAATCAAAGGTTAGAAAAAGGATTAGGTGAACTTAACTAAATTAATTAATTAATTCATTTAATCAAATAGATGAATGTGAATAATTTAATTAAACAGAGGAATGAGGTTGAAATGAATATTAAATATTCACTTAGGAAAGTGGTCATTTTTATACGTCTACATTTTGCCTTTCTTTGAAGTGATGTGTGTGCACATGTTGATTCAAAGAAAATTTGTCTGATATGATGTTTGTGTTGAAATGTCGATATGATGCCCCAAATTTGATGAATGATATTGATGATGCCCCCTCAGGAGATGAATCAAGGATTTTGAAAATTTGTTGATTTGATAAGAGTTTTTGAATTAATTGCATTTTGATTATTTCGACTGTGTTGAATGCTTTTGAATTGATTCATCTCCCGAAAATGATGTTGATAAGGTTAAAAGTGAGAAAAAAATGAGGAAAATGCATGCCCCACTTACTAACCTTGTTGACTTTTACCCTATCAAAAGGTAAAAAGTGATTTTATTCTTATCATTTGCACATTTGTCTCCTTGTGATTGTGACACTTGAGCTCTGACGAAAATATTGGTTCCCTATGCTTCACACTGATTCAAGCATGTTCGTCGATACCAAAGGCCCGCCGTATATGGCCCACTTGTAAGTCATCTAAATTTTGCCACGTTTTTTATTGATTATGTTTTTCATTTTTTAGTTGAAAATTTGTCGCTTTAGCGCATAGGGGTAAAGTGATAATGCATATGATAGGAACAATAGCACATAGCGTTAACCTAGCTAGGTTAGCATTTAAGTTGCATTATGTAGCACATCGACAGGTTAAGGTAGCGCGTCTAGTAAATTAGCACCTAGGGTAGACAAGTTAGCGCATCGGGTAGATTAGCACTTTGGGCTAGCAGGGTAGCATAATGGCAAAACTAGTTAGCGCATAGAGGATTTTAGCGTGTAGAGTAAAGGTTATAGCGCATTGGTAAAAAAATATAGTGCATAAGTAGCAGCTTAGCACGTAGGAGGTCTGTTTTGGCATCTGGGGTAAAAAATGGGTAGAAAAGATTTGGAAGAATGTGCCACAGGGGAATAGATAAGGTAGATGGCTTAGGGGTGGATAGGTGTCTATTGAGTGTTTCAAGATGGGTCATGAGCCAATTTTTTGCCTACTATGATAATGTCTAATTTTTGGAGTTTGTTCAAATTTGCTGTCAAGATGGAGTGCCAAGCTGATTGATTGTTTTGATGAGGATATTGATTTTCTTTCGATGTGGATCTTTGATTTTTGCCTTGTGATATGATTTTGATGTTCGATATGAGTTATGATTCTTGATTTTTGATATGATTCCTGATGTGATGCTTGCGTTATGGATCTTTGATATGGTTTCTTGATATGATGCTTGCGTTATGGGTTTTTGATTGTTGATATGGATCTTTGATTTTCGATATGGGTCTTTGATGAATTTCTTGATATGGGTCAGCTTTTCGATATAGGTTTGATATGGTGCTTTGATTTTTGATATGGGTCCTTTGATTGATTTCTTGATATGGGTCAGATTTTTGATATGGGTCTTATATGAGGCTTTGATTTTTGATATGGGTCCTTTGATTGATTTCTTGATATGGGCCGGATTTTTAATATGGGTCTGATATGGTGCTTTGATTTTTGATATATGGGTCAAATTTTTGATATGTGTCCTTTGATTGATTTCTTGATATTCTTGGAGAAGTTCCTCAGTGATCTTTCTATCTCCCAGATTAGTATACTCAAAAGGGTTGGATAATCTACGACCCATACTTCGCTCTGGTTGTGATTCGCTTTGCTTGTTTCTTTGAGAGTGAGTGACAATGGGCATTTATTTCTATCGGAGCTCTTGGTGGTGTTTGATGGATAGAATATGCTCCTCAATAAAAACTTTTGGTTACAAAGGGAGTTTCTTCTTTGTCTTCTCTCTCAGGGGTTGGTGGTTTAGGTCGAGCTTCGTTATATGTGATACAAAATTGTGGGAATAAAGTGGGGTTGATTCTTTCTCCATGATTTAAGCGTTGGTTGAATGCCACTTTCTGAATATAAGATCTGCTTCTTAAAGGTTCTTTGTCAAACTCATTTGATTTGTCTTGAATATACAATCGAACGTGATGCAAGAATGCACGATGTGATTTAAAAAGTTGGTGATTGATATAGAGAAACGTATTCCTTTTTGCAAGTGTCTTAGAACTAGGTTGTCTCTTCTTCAACTTAGTTTTGTGATGAAGACTTGTTCTTCTCAAAATATGAGGTGTGGTCATACACAAATGATCAATGGTTTCCTTTGATGTTGGATTGTGATACTTTGTTTGGAAAACTCAAGATTACTTCATCAAGTAGAGGTTTAGTTAGATTCGCCCCCATGACAAAGTGTGTCAAATGATATGGATAAAAGTCTCCCGATATGGAAACTTGATTTGACAACTTAAGGATTAAACTTGGTATGTTGTTTGTGATAGGATCCGTTAGATGGTGAAACTTTGATCAATGTGATGGTACTTCCTAATTTTGGATGGATGAAGTCTTATCTCGAGCTAGTTTAAGATTCAAAAAAATTGTTCTAAGGATGCTTGTTTGATTTTGGAATTGTTTTCTCTGATAATCTGGTTCAGATTTTCACTAATGATTTTGACAGAGGACCAAAAAGGGTACTTACGACTGGTGATAAAATTTTCTCGAAATCCCTAGTTTACTCTTTGTTTTTCTGGGTTTTTACCATGCACTAAAGCAGAGACTAGATGCGCTAACTAATGACCTAGATGCACCACAGAAAGTTCTCTATGCACTAAGATTCCTATTCTACGTGCTGACTAAGATTTGTTTGAAACTATTTTGACCAGAAAGGTTATGTGCTAATTTGTCCCTGAAAAGCACTAATTCTTGGGCTAAAAGCGCTAAGAGATGCCTCTTACATGCTAAGCTAATGTTAAATGCGCTAAGATGGTATCACAAAGCCCCACTAAAATTTTACTGAATCTGAAATTGGTTATGTGCTAAAGTGAAGGCTGAGAGCGCTAGGTTTTGGTGCAGATGTGCTACAAAATGGTTGATACACGCTAGGAAGTTGCTCCTATGCACTAAGTTGCCCTAATTTTTTTGTTTTCTTCTATTTTGGGATTTTAACTTGTGTTTTTGATGGATGATTTTCTAAAAAATAAACTGCAAACATGGCACACAAAAGAGATAACAAATTTTGCCTATGCTAGACAAATAGTGTATGTTATGTGAGGATGTGATCAAATCCCCGATGTTTTCACTAGTTTAGATAACAAGACAAATTAGATATAGACTTTGTATTCAAGGGTCACCAAAAATATCATAGACCACTAATCTTGATACTCTGTCAGCTCAAACAGCCTTGTCACCCCCTAGGGGGTGCCCTTTTTTTTGCCTTTTGCCAGAAATTAACTCAAAGTAAATTGCTTCACAATTGAGTAATTATCTTGGGAGATATATGGTAAGTGGTCTTGGGGGTAGATTCTTCCCCACCCTTGCACTATGATATTGCCAATGTTTAGCAACTAACTCAGCTCAAAGTTTATAATGCTAAGGTTCGTAATTAGACTTTTGTTCGGTCTTCAGTGATAAAATCCCTCAGGAGGCTTCCCAACCTTTAGAACAAAGGCTTTACGTATCTTAAAGATACTGGGGGAAGGCTAATCGCTGAGCAAAACCGTTGAAGGGGACTTTCGTCAACCTCCACTTTTGATTATAGTGGGTTGGAACACTTGGCGATAAAGTCATTTCCCACTTAGGTCGTTTCCCTCTCACCGACCATTTAAATGGCGCTCTAAGAGAAAATCAGGAGGGCAGGCCTACTAAAAGATTAATTGCTTGAAATGAATAAAGCATGAAAGAGTGGTTTGGCTTTTTGGTCACCCAGTAAAGGGGAGAGCATATACCTTCCACTTTCGAGACAAAGCACACAAATTCTTTTTATCCTTCAAATCAATAATTTTCTAATTTCTAGTTGGATATTTTGCTCCCAAAAGCATGGTGTTCTTTTTACCCTTTATAGAAATTATTTTCTATCTAAGTAAAATAAATCCTGGTCAACAAAGGAAATTTCGATTTTGGTCAACAAAGTAAAGTTGGTAAATGAAAAAAAAAATCTTTTGCCTTGCACAAAATAAATATGAGGTTCTTTTTATCCCTTGCAAAAAATGAAAATGGATCCTTTTATGCACCAAAGGAAGGTTAAGTTCTTTATACCTTTGCAAAAAAGGAAATTTTTTTGTTCTTTTTAGAGCCCAAATGAAGTGTTTTTCGTAACTTGCAAGAATGAAGGATTTTCCTTTGTTGTTCTTTTTAATCCTTTAATGGAGTTCTTTTTAAGCCAAAGGAAAATGTGGTTGATTTTAAACCCAAAAAGACAAGTGAGATTCCTTCCAAATTTATAGAGAAGTGAATTCTTTTTAATTTAACTAGAAATTCAAAAGAACTAAAATTTCTATCTTAACTTAATCTAAACCTACAAGAAAATATTTAGCTACTTGCAAGCAGAAAGTTAGTAAAAGAAGACTCTAATGTGGGCTTACACAAGCCTAAAATTATTTTTCCTTGGTTATAGTTTTGTGTTTTTCCCTGATATAGCTATGCGCTAGACAACAGCACAGATGCGCTACGGAAAAGTGCAGATGCACTACAGAAAGCTTCCTATGTGCTAAGCCGATTACCTAATGTGCTACTATGTTTGTTGAATGTGTTATGATGATACAGAATAAATCTAGAACTATTAGGTGCTAACAAAAAGCCTAAATGCGCTAAGGAATGAGTCTCATGCGTTAAACAGTATACCGAAAGCGTTGCTAAAAGGGTTCTATGCACTAAAGGAAGGGTCCAACGCGCTAACTCAGCTTTTCCACGTTCTTGCAATATTGTTGCTGCATCAAAAATGATAAGATTAATGGGGTTGAGCCCCGCAGTGGGCGCCAGAAATGTGTGTAGTAAAAGTGGGGTAAGGAAACACAAAATTTGGTTTCAAAGGATGTCCACACACCAATGAGACTCTTGGTGCAAGTTATGGAGCTATATTAAATAGCTCAACTTCCCAAGGTGTGTCTCATTGTTCTCTATCTCACAGGACCCCTCAAGTCAATGCCTTTGCTCTCAGATCACTGAGCAAAGTTACTTAGGAATGACAACTCCAAGAATGAGTGTTGTTTGATTAATTTAGCATGAATGCATTCCTAGATGTGTATGATATTGAATCTATGATAATTTTAAACTAGCATGAATATGATGTTATGATGAAGATTAGTGATCCTATCCTAAGAATATATACTAGTCTAACATGGATATGCTATGATATTTAAAATTACTTTTAAAATGCTATTAAGATGATTTTTATCAAAGAGAGGCTAAATTCTTAATAAAATGACTATAGATTAGATACATGAAACTTGAATATATGAAAATGAGAGAATGAGATCTCTATTTATAGGAAAAATAGGGCAATGGATGGTCAAGATTGGATAATCTTAACAAGGGTCAGGATTGAAAGAAACCAATCCGTTTTCACAATTCTCACTAATGAAATGGTGACAATTGTCAACAAGAGACTACTTGAGAGGAGATGAAAGAAGCATTAAATGCTTGAGAAGACATGATGGTTACCCTAGGAGGTAAGGGTTAAGGTTAGGTTAGAGTCATCCATTGGATAAAGCTTTTACCCAAGGGGTAAACTCTTGTGTGAGGGTTAAAGGGATAACTAGGGTCAAAGCCATGAGTGCTTGATGAGACCCTTGGGTTAGCTGAGGGTTAAGTTAGACAGAAAGTCTCTAACCATTTGGGGAGGTTGAGTTAACCATTAATGGTTATGAAGACTTTGAGGGTTAACTTGTTGAGGACATAAAGCCTTTAATGGTTTTTGAAGACTTTGAGGATTTGAGAAGTGGCTTCCCTTTCCTTAGGAATGTGACATATTTAGGAGATGGATTAGGCTAATTGGAAGTGTTTAGAAGAATCTAGAAGGGGTTTAGGAGGCAAGTGGGAGATGTAGGATTTTGCAAGTGGATGGAGGGGAATTTTAATTACAATAAATTACTTTATTTCAATCAAAAAGGAAGCAACTTGCCTAAATACAAGTGGGCGATTCAAATAAATAAATTAGATTTATTTACTTGCAAGGATCAATTTAATTAAATGTAAATTTAATTAAAAGGGGAGAAAGGGGAATTAATTAAATAAAGTTATTAATTTAATCAAAGGTTAGAAAAAGGCTTAGGTGAACTTAATTAAATAAATCAAGTAATTCATTTAATCAAAGAGATGAATGTGAATAATTTAATTAAATAGAATTTAATTAAATAGAGGAATGAGGTTAAAATGAATATTAAATATTCACTTAGGAAAGTGGTCATTTTTATACGTCTATAGTTAGAAACCACTTATTGTGATGGTTCATGGTAAGCCAAAACCACCTTAGATTTATATTGGATAGGGATAAGTCACACAATTCCAAGGTGATCCATAGAAGAGAAGTCACCCAATGCAGCCAAAGCTACAATTGCAAAAGTATAAATCATATTGTCAAAATTTGAAGAGATCGTTAGAAGATGATTGAAGAATTGGAGGTTTGAATGTTCAAGTCAAAAGAAAGTATTAGCAAGATGTCTACAAAAAGTGAAGGAAAATCAAGATATTGAGAGATTTCCGCAGCAGTGAGAGAAACCAAATGAATGACATTGTTATCAAGAATTAGATATGAAGATCAACTGATGTAGAGTTGGTTTGAAGATATGGAGTAAAAGAATTTGAGAAAGTCTGAAAACTTCATTAGAGACAATTGAAAGGAATGAGATGGAAGAAGACAATAGTCAAGGAATTTTACATGCATTGTACATGCAGTAACAAGTAGTGCTTGGAAGAAGCCAAAAGAAGGGAAAGATCTGAAGATCAAGAGATGGTTAGATGTTATCAAGAAAAGAAAATATTGGAGAAAGTCTAAAAACTTGATTATAGATATTAAAAAGAGACAAAAGAAAGACTGCAGTCACTAGCAAGGAAATTTGAGTGCTAAAGCATTTATGGTCAAAATTAAGGGGGAGTGCTTAAAATCTTCAAGATTATATAGTAAGTCTCAGCATCAAGGGGGAGTATGCTGGCATGTGATGCTGAAGTCTCACTTCAATGAATCAATTAGTCCATTACCATGCACCGACCATGCACCGATCAGTCCATGCACGCATAGGATAATAGATAGTTATCATGCATGCATAGATTAGCAAATAAGTTAGCTTTAGTTAGATCAACAATCCATCATAAAGGACAGTTAGTTTTGTTCCCTAATCAGTGGTGTAAGATCCTCTATAAAAGAATGGTAATGTAATCGTTTTTATGAATCTATCAATAAAAAATTTGTGTTTGTATTTTTCTTGTAGCAATATATTTTTGTGTTTTATTTCTTTCCTCTCTTTTTAGAATACAGTCGAGCACTATAGAAAGTGACATATGTTGTGATTTTAGTAACACTTGTGGTTGAGGTCTTTCAGATATGGTGAGTTATAATTTCTGAATGGACTAGGGTCCATCTAATTTATGCTTATGTTGTGGCATATAGGTGTTGAGAAAGACATATTATTGCATGGTACATATTGAAGGTGATAAAAATTCTTATGATTGTGCTAGGCATGATTGACAATTTTGTTGGAGAATACATATACTGAAGCGATCAAATTTTGCAACATTTCTTGATGGAGACTTGGCTTAATAGGTGTCCTCTAATGTTTAAGATGGCTAGAATTTTACCAAAGCCAAAAAAAATTATTGTAAGCTGGTACATCAAATTAAGGCATACCCATAGAGGAGCATGTTGAAGATGCTCTCAAAGGCTTCATTTTTTAAATCATCAAAGAGGCATGTTCTGAGAAGTATATTATGAAGAATGCAAACAAAATGTTTACAAATTTGAGAAGATCTATTTCAAGGAGAATCTAAAATGCCAAAGATATTTGAGTTTCATGGCAATCTGAAGGAGCTCATTCTTATGTGGCATATAACTACCACTTTATGTGATTGGCAGAGAGAATTGCTTCAACAGAATGAGATTGAGAAAGAATTTTCCTAAAAGACTGAGACTAAAGGAGATAAATAGCTCTGATACCAAATGAAGAATTAAAAACAATAATTTAATAAAGACAAATTGCTACATAGCAATAAACACATAGAAATTGGTACTCAACAACTAATAAAACTTTATATTCATTCAATGAATTACAAATCCTCTTGATCTTGAGATCAAGGATCAATTGATCATAGAGATAATAGAAAAATAAAAAGTTACAATATACCTATATATATAGAGGTCTTTAGCACTTGAATTTCAACTAAAAATAGGAAAAGAAAGCATGCATATTTCTACACAACTATAGTTAGCCTTTTTATGCAAATCATACTTTTAGAAAAGCATATCCTTAACTACAATTCTTCCCATGCAAGTGAAAGAAATTAATAAAATTCTATTTTTATCTTATGCAATGGATTGTTGGTCAAACTATATTTGATAACATGTGTGTGGGAAAATTAGCATGCCAACATTATCCCTCTTAATTTCAACCACTACTAGATTGCTTCAACACAAATTTAGATATTAAATCTTTTGACTTTAACGAGATTTTCTCCTACCATGATCCATCATGTGGTAACCTTTGTTTGGACTACAAATTCTTGACTTTTAAATCTTTCATGCCTTTTCTAAGACCTTGATTTGACATCCTCACAAATTGACATCTTCACTCATTTCCTAGGTGATTTTGAACTTTACTCTTCTCAATATCAATGTGATATTGTTATACCTTGGCAATCTCTTCTTGTTTGTTTGGGCTGCAACTTGTATGGCTACACCTTCTTTTCAAACATGAGGTTATTCAGAACCTTGATTCCTTCTTTGGTTGACATGCAAATGCCAGTTTGAATTCACTCTCCTCTTTGGAGGGTTAATTTCACCTTTGGATGGTGTCTTCTGCATTGACAATAGGATTGACTTCATTGACTAAAAATACTTTTCCCATGTAACTTGGATAGTTTCCCGTACTAAAAATATTAACCTAAAAATCATCCTTGTTTTCTCTATGATCTTCCCACAACTTCAAACGTGGAAAACAAAGCTTCATCTTGAAAGTGATGATCTTCTCATCTCATCAACCTTTCTTCTTACTAGTTGGATCTCCTTGGATCTTTCTACCGCTTCAGTGATTTAATATAGATAATTTGTCAAGCAAGGATCTAATACCAACTACAGAAAATAAATAGCTCTGATACTAAATGAATAAAATAAAAATAATTTAACAAAGACAAATTGTTGCATAGCAATAAACACATAGAAATTGTTGCTCGACAACTAATAAAATTTTAAATTCATTCAATGAATTACAAATCCTCTTGATCATGAGATCAAGGATCAACTCATCATAGAGATTAGAGACAAATAAAATATTACAATCTACCTCTTTATATATAGAAGTCTTTATCACATGAATTCCAGCTAAAAATAGAAAAACAAATGTGCATATTTATGTAGAACTACTAACCTCTTTATGGAAACTATATTTTTTTTTCAAAACATATCCTATCCTTAACTGTAATTCTTCCCATGTAAGTGAGATAAATTAATAAAATTCTATTTTTCCTCATTAGAATTGATCACAGGAATGTGGGAGAATTAACATGCCAATAAAGAGAGAAGGATGTTAAGTTGAGTAGAATACTGTTGAGGTACTGTGCATATCTGCTAATATTACAACCTCATCTTTTGCCTCTTCACCCGAAGATGGCAAGGATTGTATACATGCAACTTGTGAACCAACCTCTGAACATACTTACCTTGGGCAATTTTTTTAACAAAAATCTGGTTCATATATTTAAGATGCAAATACAAGGATGATCTGTAAGGCGTCGAGGCAAAACTAGATGAGCACTTGTTGGAGAAAAATGAAGATGAAATGTGGAAGTTAATGACAGAGTATTGGGGTAAGTTGGTAATATACATGTCAGTCATGCAGAGTGTGTGGCTACTGGAGGAGAATTTTTGAGTCTGGTGTGGGTTTTATTTGGTCATATGGGATGTGGAGTGTATGACTCTTCTATAACCAAGAATATAGAGATGTTGTCAGACAAAATTTTAGTAGTAGCAGACAGGAGTACTAAACAAGATCCAGCAAAAATGAAGAGGACTTTGACTACTCATGGAATGGAATTAGCTGCAACAAAGAAGGAATTGAGTGATCATGAAAAAGAATCAGCTGCAATGAATAAGCATTTATGTGATCTTGATGAAAAATTAGTTGTGAGGATGAATATTTTAGGTGGTCTTGGATGAAATAAATTAGGTGTTTCTAGACGTACAAAGTAAATACATATAATGAAGAATAATTAGGATGATGTTAAAGAAGAATTAATTGCAACGAAGAAGAATTGGCTCCCTTGTAAATAAACTCTTTGAATAATCGTGAAGAATTAACAAAATAATGAAGCGGTAGTATGTATGTAGGGGACTGAAAAGAGTTGAAACTAAAACAACCTAATGTTAAGAAGAGAACTTCTTTAATAGTACTTCATAATCTTTTTCAATTGATCATGTTAACTGCTTAACGTGTGAATCAGGACGAGCTTAAACAATATGTATGTCTTATGTAATATAAATCTGCAATATGTTTCCACATAAATTTAGTTATATTATAATTTTAGTATGATATGTATATATCTAGATGTTGTTTATATATGTTTTACTTGTCTTATTATATCATTGGGTTCTTTAAATTTATTCACAAAGTTTATCATTTATAGCTAGGTGTCTTGTTGATGGAGGTTAGTGATAAACGTATATAAATTTAATAGACAAATTTAGAATATTATGACTTCAAATACACATAAATTTAGAATGTGTGCTTAAAATGTTTCAACAAATATTTTTCAATTCAACATTATAAATGACTACGGACCCCACCCCTTGACACTAGTTGGCTGAAGCTTAATTTCGACAGGTCTTCTCGTGGCAACCCTAGAACCCAAACTTTGAACTTGGCTGAAGTGGCAATGGCCTATCATGGGTTAGCTAGAGAAAAGGGGCTTAGACACATCATTATTAAAGACGATTCTCGAAATGCAATCATGATGCTTAAAGGGGTGGCTAAATTGGACTGAAAATATAACTCTGTCATCACCAAGTGTTGTGCTCTCCTTCCTACCCTCAGTGACATCAGGTTCTACCATGTGTGGTGGGAAGGAAATTTTGTGGTGGACAGGTTGGCTAGGTTAGGTGTGTATGTTAATAATTTTGAAATTGAGATTCACTTGCATGAAATCCCAATAGAGGTTCATGCCATGATTTTAAAGGACTTGTCTATTAATGATAAATAATCCCAATGTTTCCTTTTTGGTACTTAACTTTCTCGCCTTTTCCTTTCCTTGTTGGTTAAGGCAACTAGATTTAAATTTGTTGGTACCACCTACCACTGTATCCCTTAGACTTGTCGCTTTCTCAACTTGGTTTCCTTTCCTACAGATATGGGTGGTGATTTCATTCAAATCGAACCTGATGAATGCTCAAAATTTAAGAATAACGGGGATCTTTGGAATAAGTTAATTCAAGGCAATCTAGATACTTATGTAGAGGGGATGACTAGCCACGATCCTAAGCTTTCCATTGTGTTTTTTCAGCCTAGGACAATGGTGTTGTGAAGATTGGTAGTGTCAGCTTTGTGGTTTCTACAAAGACCATTGTGAAGGTGACTGGGTTGGCCCTTGATTGCATTTTTTTTCCCAAAAATCCCAAAGGGGATTATAAAGAGGACTTTGATCATTTCTTTGACCCTATGGAAGGGGTTACCAAGCTTCAAAGTGGTTATAATAGGGAGGAAATACTAGGAATTAGGGAGGGGCCCTATTGTTCATGACGTACTTCACCCTAGATAGAAGGAAATGGAGGTTCCATCTATAGATCTTCCCCATGTTAAATCATCTCTACCATGGGGTAAGAATGAATTTTCTTTCTACGTTATGTCCTCTTTGTCTTAGTATGTTTCTAAAGTCATTGTTAAGGGTAAACCCCCTCTCCATTGGGGCCTCATTTTTAGACTGTATGACTTCCACCTAGCTTTATCCCCCTCTGGTGGAGTCAATTCTATTGAGATTGGGTCTTCCTATGACCCCAATTTATATATTGATCTTATTGTAACTCCCTCTAAATATAGAGAAGTGTCTCATTTGAGTTCTAAAATATCCACTAGGAAAAACCCTACTAGAGTGGCCAAATTTAAGGCCATTGCCACCACTAAAAAGGACCAGGATGTGGATACTCAACCTGAAACACAATAGAATATGGATATTATTGAAGATTTTGGCTTTGAATGTCTTTCCTCGAATGTTTTAGACTCCTCCAACACCGTAGGGTTCTTTGGTCCCCTACTAAATTTGGTGCAAACCCTAGCCCTTCCCCTATAAACCCCCCTTCTTCTACTATTATCAAACCTCCAAGCTCTATCTTAGTTCAAGTACCAAAATTATGAAGAACCTGCATGAGGATGTGAAAAGATAGGACAACCTATTAAGATGGCTCTTTGCGCAAATGAATGTGGCCATCAAAAAGATCAATCGACTGGTGGTGACAACTAAGGTAGAGGCCATGGCTAACACTTGGGTGGATGATTTGGATGAGGAAAGAGTCTAAATAACTACGAAGATCTTGTTGGCTTCATGGAGTAGTGGGATAATGTGGGTAGAAAGATCGATGATATGGATTCTAAGATCAAGATGGAAAGGACCAAGATCAAGTTGGAAGAGGTAAAGAAAACCCAAGAGTCCATTAAAAAGAAAATTGAGATGGTCAAACTTTCTTATAGGATTAAAGCTAGTAAGCAAAATTCCTCCCCATAGGCTATCCAGGATGAGTTAGAAAGGAAAAGGGCAAAGAAAATAAAATGCATGGACTCCCTGACCACAAGCGTTGGCCCCACTACGTCTTTGGTTAAAGCCACCCCTGATTCCAAATTGGTCTCCTCTGGCTCTGGGATTGGGTTGAGTAAAAAAGTGTCTTTTTCTGATAAAGTGCTTAGTTTGTGCCAGGATTGGCAGGAAAAAGGTACTTCCATGTAATAGACCATCTCTTTGTGTTTGTGTTGGGTGGTTGTTCTATGTTTTTTCATTTTTAAAATTCTTCTCTATTTTGTTGGTCTTTTAGTGTAGTTGATGGCTCTCTATTTGCTTTGTTGGGTTTTGGTTGTGTTTTGGTGGGGGTTTTCTTGCTAGATGTGCATTCGTCATGCACTCTTGGGGTTGCTTTGCGGTTATGTAATGGTATGGGCCAATCACGCTTTTATTAATCAAAACATTATAAATGATTACAAATACTTAAATTCTTAATGCTACAACATTCACAACCTCTATTCATTTATCAATTTATCATTTGATCACATGATACTAAAATTCATACAATTGCTTCAATATATTGAGGTCTTTACTACAACAAGACTCATTCTAGAAACATAACTAACATGTTAGAATTTGTGTGAGCGTTATACATTTTGAGTATGTTCATTTAATATTTACGTGCAACTCAAAGTGGGGTAAAAGTTTATTGGTGAAATTTGTTCACCCATGACATTCCCTATGTAGTTTTTTGTCTATTTAGAGATAATATCTTAGCATAACTGACATAATAATTTATGAAATCATATTAATTCCCCTATCTCTTTATCTATTTATAAATATATGTTTCATAGATATTTAGCCCTAACCCATCCATTTACAACAATATAACCTTCTAGTCACAAACTTTTCCCTTTCAATTTAGAATACAAAATTCAAATTTTGTCAATTGGCCCCTTTAACTTTTCTACATTGAGCTAACTAAACATATTTTTTACCAATGATATGTGTTGGTATCCAAAGATATCCAATGTGTTCATTCTAATCATCTTCATATCCATAAATCAAGAATTCAATCATTTTAGATGAGATATCGATAGTAAGACACTTTGATTTGGTTAATTAAAAAATAGTAAAAAAGTTACTTCTTAGGAAATTGCTTATTGTATTTGATATTGTTCATTTTCAAATGGTGGATTAATGCATAGTGTCATCATAGCTTGGTTATATGGTAACATAACATGATATTTATTAATACGCCTATTCAGCTCTCAAAATGACAAAGGAAAGAACTACACATTAGACCAAGTTTTATGATATAATATTACAAGATACTAGAACAAATCTAAAGTATAGATAAACCTTTATGATCACAAATCTATCTAAAAACTGTGAATTTTTCTTTAACATAATTACTAAAAAAAAATTATACATTTCTATTACTAATTTTCAACTACACATAATTGATTAAACTAAATTAATTTATAATTGTAATTATATACGTATGTAATGCTTATGCATTCTTTTTAGCTTCAAGGCGAAGTCTTCAACTTTGTTTTGGTCTCAAACTTTTTTTCATTCTTTGGAAATTGTTCATCTGTTTTTCCGTGAAAAAGAAAGTAAAATTCTAAATCGAATAATCTTGACAGAAGGTGAATTATTTTAAAGCTAATATTTTGTTTGGTTATATGGATGAAAATAAATTTGTTTGTTTCCTTTAGGCTTTTATTTTTAACAATGAAAGACAGTTTAATAATTGTATCAGAAGATATAAAATCGGATAGCTAAATTTATACCATCTTAAATATTAAATATATATTAAATTATGTAAATTAAAAAAAAAATTGTTTGGAGAAAGATCTTATAAGTTGATTTTTTTTTTCTTGAGAGAGAAGAATTAAAGGGTATTTTTTTATCAATTTTAGTTCAGTTATAATCTCTGTCTCATCCCTTATGATGTTTGGGCCTTGCATTCAACAAGACTTGATTACTCTGGGCTCATTCAGAACTATTCAACTTCACCAATAAATAAAAAAACTTTTAAAAACGATGTATTAAAATAATCATTTTTCTTTAATAAAATAATCACACCTGAAAATAAAAATGAATACAATTATAATCAACTATTAAAGTGAGAGAACAAGAGCATAAAAAGTAAAGAAGTGTCCTAATCATCCAATCTAAAATTTAATAGCGATATGCAATATTGTCTTTCTTTTAAAAAAGATCGGCATATCTTTAACCTTAAACTTGCAATGAAGGTTATTAAGCTTAAAGTTTTTTAGAACGAACAATTAAACTGAGAGAACAAGAACATAAAAAGTGAAGAAGTGTCCGAATAATCCAATCTAAAGTTCAATACTCAATTTTGCCTTTTTTCTAAAAAAGATCAGCATATCTTTAGTTTTAAACTTGCTACGAAGATTATTAAGCTTAAAGAACAAACCATTAAACTGAGAAAACTATTAATTTTAAACTAGTAGAGAAAATATATAAATAAAACATAACAGCTGAAAGCAAATTAAGACAAACACACATAACACAAGTTTTAACGTGGTTTACCACTAAGTGGCTACGTCCACTAGAAAGTAGGGAGAATGATCTATTAACCAAATATCCAATACATCTCCATACATGGGCTGCACACAGCCATTTATACAAATGTATTAAGCTATGAAACGAATAGTTAGTAGAAGGCGAAAGGTCATTTAACCATTGGGCTTCACATTCCCAACAATCACTCCGTGAAGGCCAACCGGTACAGCCATGCACTCTGACATCCACTGCTCTCCATTTCAATTCTTACAGAACCAGGCCCATGATATATTTTAACTTCACCAAACTTTGCTCACGAAAACTTCAAATGAGCCTTCTCCAACTCAAACCAGAGTCAAAAATGTTTTCCAACACAAATTCATTGATTATGCCAAAATCAAAACACCACTTCCAATAGGCTCATAAAACACTTCTCCATCGACATAAGAATCCGTATATGCATATTCAATCTTTAGTTTAGCTTCTTCCTCTGTAATGTTCTCAAATTTAGGCAATTTGATGCCCGCAACACCATTGCTTGGGAGATGCCCTGCATTCATAAGAAAACATCGAGTGATCCCTGTGGTTCCAACCAATCTTCTTTCTCCCTTTCACGCTCTCCTAAGCAGAGAAAAGATATAAAGATATAGAACATAAAAAATGAAGAAATGTCGTAATCATCTAATCTAAAGTTAAATAGTGATATTCGATATTATCTTTCTTTTAAAAAAGATTAACATATCTTTAATTTTAAACTCACTATTAAATTTTTTTTAAAAAGAAACCATTAAACTAAAAAACAAGAACATAAAAGGTGAATAGGTGTCTTAATAATCCAATTTAAAATTTAATAACAATATTCAATGTTACCTTTCTTGAAAAAGATCAACATATCCTTAATATGAAACTCACTCAGAAGGTTATTACGATTAAAGAAACATCTATAAAGTTGGAGGTTCTCATGAGAATTAGGGTGTACATGCTTTAATTGTTCTTTGGAGCTACCTTCTCTGTTTTTGTTTGGGAAGTCATGTACGCGGGAAGTTTTTCAGCGATGATTGTGTTGCAAGATTTTGCGCTGCGTGTCCCACTAGAATGGTTGGTGACGATTTTAGTACTGACTAGCATGATGTTGCAGCTTGTTCTGGTTGTTCTGGGTGCACGCAGATATCTTACTTTAAGTGGCCTTTTGCGTTTTATGGTTTGGGGAGCCTACATTTCTGCGGATGCCGTGGCCATTTCTGCACTTGGGACCATGATGCACAGCGATCGGAGGGAGATGTATGAAATATGGGCTCCATTCTTACTCATGCATTTGGGAGGACCAGATGCTATAACTGCCTATTCCATGGCTGACAATGAGCTTTGGTTGAGACATGGATTCAATATGGTTTATCAAGTCTGCATGGCAGTGTGTGTCATGTATGCATCATCACTGAAAGGCTACCCATTAGCTACTGCTATTCTTTTGCTGCTTGTAAGATTTATTAAGTATGCAGAAAGAACCCTTGCTTTGAGGTATGGTAATTATCTTCGAATTGCCATATCGAATCTGTCAACATTCTAAATATATGGAGATAAAAGGTGTTGCAGAAAAGTGGAATTATGTTGTTATGGGAGAGGATCAAGTGGAGAGAATGATAGAACAGGAGCAGGCCTCCTCTACACGGAAAGGAAGAGGGAAAAAAGAAGAGTTAGAGATTTCTTCATTGAAAGGAAAAATAGTAACTATTGAGGATATCAAGAGCACTGATATTAGAGGTAGAGGCTGCGATCTGTGTGTTTCCCATGCGTTGTTTAAAATGTATAAGCGGAGGTTTGGGAGTTTGTATTTTGTTGAAGGGGATTGGAAGGAGACCAGAGCTTTTTGGGTTAACCGTAGTGGAGGAGAGGCATTCAGAATTGTAGAGATGGAGTTAAAATTCATGTACGATGCTTTTTTCTCCAAGTACAGCAACCCATGGTTCACTAAGTGGGGAATGGTACTGCTCTTTCTCAACATTACTCTAATGGGAGCGGCAGGGTATCTGATTTTGGGAGAGAACGAAACCAGACAAGCACAGAGGACGGTGACATACGTTGTGATTTCAGTAGCTTTTGTGGTTGAGCTCTTGCAGACATGGCGAGTTGTAGTGTCCAACTGGACCAGGGTCCACTTAATTTGTGCTTATGTTGTGGGATTTAGGCGCCGAGAAAGCCATATTGTTGAGTGGTGCAGATTGAAGGTGATAAAGATTACTATGGTTGTGCTAGGCAAGTTTGAGGATATTGTTGGAGGAAATAGATACTTGAGCAAGGTAGTTGGAGGAAACAGATACTGGAGCAATCAAATTCTGCAACACTGCCTGATAGAGACTTGGCTTAATAGATCTCCTCTAATGTGAAAGATGGCTGGACTTTTCCCGAAGCCAGACAGTTTTATAGTAAGCTGGTACATCGAACTAAGGCATACCCACAACGAGTATGTCGAAGATGATCTCAAAGGCTTCATTTTTGAAATCCTCAAAGAGGCATGTTCTGACAAGTATAGTACTGAAGAATGCAAACAGAATGTTTACAACTTTGAGAAGAATCTGTTTCAAGCAGATTCTGAAATCCTGAACATCTCAGAGTCTCATGGCAATCTGGAGGAGGTCATTCTGATGTGGCATATAGCTACTACTTTATGTCATTCTGATGTGGCATATAGCTACTACTTTATGTGACTGGAAGAGAGAATTGCTGGAACAGAAAGAGGATGAGAATGTTGTTATAACTGATGCTGCTCTAGCATGTAGCTAGATTAATTTAGTTAATAGTTTTTTTGTTTATTCATGCAAATAAAGCATGTATTCCAGCATGCATTAATCTTTAAGACTATTTTTAGTTTTGTTTTTTGTATGAGTTTGTTTTTAGTAAATAAAGCATGTTGTGCATGTACTTATTGTATTCTTAATTTAGGGAATAGTTTGTTTTTTTTAGTTTGAGAGCCTTAGTAGCTTTCCATGCAACGCTAGGAATATATTTAGAACTGCAATTATTATTAATTTTTTTAGGCTGCAAATTATTTATATATACAGCCTCTATGTAATTTTTTAATTAAGCTTCAATAAAGAAATTGGTGTGTGCAATTCCAAAAAACAAGGCACTTTGTTTTTTATTTTGAATTGTGATTTCTTTTTGCAATTTATTCTTTTTGCTATTATTGTTTGCTAATTGGTTCAGAGAGGATAGGTCAGGTTCAAAATTCTACAAGTGGTATCAAAGTAGGTAAAATTATTTGTCTTAAAATTTTATTGTTGGAATTTCGCCAAAGTAAATCATGTCGAATTCTAACCCTATGCCTGTTCCAGAATTTGATGGGAATGATTATGATTATTGGTGCATTAAGATGCTGACCTTTTTGATTGGAAAAAATTTGTGGGAGATTATTGAATCAGGTTATGAAGAGCCAGCTGATTGGAATGCCCTTACAGCCAATGAAAGAACAACAAGAAAGGAAGCAAGGAAAAAGAATGCTCAAGCTTTGTTTCACATTCAGATAGCTCTTGATAAGAGCTTATTTCCAAGAATATCAGGAGCAACAACTGCCAAAGATGCTTGGAAGACTCTACAAGAAGCTTACCAGGGTAGTGATCAAGTTAAAGTGGTCAAGCTTCAGACATTGAAGCGAGTTCAAAAATTTGAAGATGCAAGAAGCTGAAAGTATAAGTGATTATTGTGTCAGAGTCAAAGATGTGGTCAATAAAATGGCTACACTTGGGAAAATTGTAAGCAATGAAGTTTTGATAAAAAAGGTGTTGAGATCTTTGACACCCAGATGGAATCATGTAGCAATATTCATAGAAGAAAAAAAGATTTAACAAAACTACAGTTTGATCAACCGGTTGGATCCCTGATGTCTCATGAAGAAAGATTGAAAGATTCTTTTGAAGGTGTAGAAAAAGCATTTTCCTCTAAATTGTTAATCACAAAAAATGAAGATGCAAGCAGCAGTAGTACCAAAATCAATCAAGGCCAAGGTAAAGGGCAAAGCCAAAATTCTTCAAGAGGTAGAGGAAGAGGTGGCTCAAGAGGAAGTGGTGGTTTCAGAGGAAGAGGTAGAGGTAGATTTGATAAGAGAAATGTTCAATGTTACCATTGTAAAAGGTATGGCCACTTTGAAAGAGAATGCAGATTGAAAGAGGGTAAAAGTGCTAACTATGCTCAAGAGAGTAGTGACAATCCTCCTGATCACTTATTTTTATCTTATGCCAAGGGTGAAAATACTAGTAAAGGTGTTTGGTACCTAGATTCTGGATGCTCTAACCATATGATAGGGAATGAGAAGTTGTTCTCAACAAAGGATGGAAGTTTCAAATCCAAGATCCAACTTGGTGATGATAAATCATTGGAGGTTGCTGCCAAAGGAGCTATGGAGGTCCAAACAAAAGAAGGTATAAAGAGTATTCATGATATTTCTTATACTCCACAATTGAAGCACAATTTCTTAAGTGTTGGGTAGCTATGAGAGAAAAATTATAAAGTAGTTTTTGAGAATAAGACATGTACTATCTATGATAAGAATAATGGTAATAGAGTGATCACTGTTGTTCCTATGACAAAAAAATAGGATGTTCCCCTTGAGGTTTGGTGAACATAACAACAGTTTGGCAAATATGGCTTATGAGGATTCAAGTTGGTTATGGCATCTTAGGTATGGGCATTTAAATTTTCATAGTTTGATATTTTTAACCTCACATACATTAGTTTCTAGTTTGCCCAAGGTTGAGGAACACAAGGAGGTTTATGAAGGTTGTACTAAAGGAAAACATGCAAGAGAAAAGTTTCCAAAGGGCAATGCATGGAGGGCTCATCACCCACTTCAGCTTCTTCATTTAGATATATGTGGTCCTATGTAGACTAAGAGTTTGGGTAAGTCATCATATTTCATCACTTTTATTGATGATTACTCACGAAATTGTTGGGTATATTTTTGAAGGCCAAAGATGAAGCCTTGGATACATTCAAGAAGTTTAAAGCCCTTGTGGAAAATGAGAAAGGGTGCAAGATCAAATGTTTAAGGACTGATCGTGGAGGAGAGTTTTTCTCAAAAGCTTTCCAAAGTTATTGTGATTTTAATGGCATCAAGAGGCAACTTACTACTACATACACACCTCAATAGAATGGAATAGCTGAAAGGAAGAATCGTATTGTGGTTTAAATGGCAAGGTGCATGTTACAAACCAAGGGATTGAGCAATTCTTATTGGGGAGATGCAGTTGCTATAACGGTGTACATCCTCAATTATAGCCCCACCAGTGCACTAGAAAAGATGACTCTTTATGAAGCTTGGTATGGTAAAAGGCCTAATGTTAATCATTTCAAAGTTTTTGGTTGTTTGGCTTATGTGCATGTACCTGATCAAAATAGACAGAAATTAGATGCGAAGAGTGAGTCATGTATTTTTATTGGGTATGGGGAGAAAAGTAAGGCTTATAGATTGTATAATCCCCTCACTAGCAAGCTTATTGTCTCAAGAGATGTGATTTTTGATGAAGGGGGAGTTTATGATCATCAAAAAGGCCATGTTGAGAAGCCAAAATCTGTTTTGAATGATGATATAATTGTTGATATTGATCATGAGCAACCAACTAATGTTTCTGTATCTAGTGGTTTAACTCCACCAAGCAGCCTTTCATCAAGTTCTTCAATACCAAGTTCAAGTCTAGCTTCTTCTCCAAGTTCTACTAGGAAGGTAAGAAAATTGAGTGATATCTATCAAAGGAGTGGAAATCAAGTACATGAAGAAAACCCAATAGGTGAGATAGTGAATTTTGCTTTATCAACCAAGGCTAATTTTGAACCATCATGTTTTGAAGATGCATGTACTAATGAGGTTTAGGTGAAAGTCATGGAAGAAGAGATGGATTCCATTCACAAGAATGACACTTGGGAGTTAACAAAACTTCCACATGACAAAAAAAGGATTGGCACCAAATGGGTCTACAAGACCAAGTTTAATAGTGATGGGAGTGTTGAAAGACACAAAGCAAGATTAGTTGCTAAAGGCTTCACACAAAAGTATGGAATTGATTATGAAGAGACATTTGCACCAGTAGCAAAACAAAAGACCATAAGAATGTTGATTTCACTAGCAGCTCAGAAGAAGTGGAGCATACATCATATGGACGTGAAAAGTGCCTTCTTGAATGGGTACTTAGAAGAGGAAGTATATGTGGAGCAGCCACAAGGTTTTGAAGTGGAAGGAAAAGATAATTATATCTACAAGTTGAAGAAGGATTTGTATAGCCTCAAGCAAGCACCAAGAGCATGGTATGCTAGGATTGATGGATACTTTCAGGAGAATGGCTTCCAAAGAAGTAAGAGTGATCCTACCCTTTACTAGAAACAAGAAGGTACTGATGTTCTCATCATAAGTTTGTATGTTGATGATCTTTTGTATATGGGTAGTAGTTCTAAGATGAAAGATGAATTCAAAGCTACTATGATGAAAGAATTTGAGATGAAAGATCTTGGTCTGATGAAATATTTTTTAGGAATGGAGGTTTATCAAAGTAAGGATGAGATTTTTATTTGTCAAACAATGTATGCACAAGATATGCTGAAGAAATTTAATATGACTGATTGTAACCCTGCCTCCACTCCAAGTGCTCATGGAGTTTTGCTATGTAGAGATGATGGTGCTAATTTAGTTGATGAAACAACTTATAGAAGCATTGTGGGGAGCTTAATGTTTCTAATCCACACAAGGCCTGATATTGCCTATTCAGTTTCACTTGTTTCAAGGTATATGACAAATCCATCTGAAATACATATGAAGGCAGCCAAGAGGATTTTGAGGTATGTGAAAGGGAATTTAAGTTTTGGTATTCATTACTACTCTTCTGAAAAGTTCAATCTTGTAGGATTTAGTGATTCAGATTGGGAAGGTAGTATGGATGACCATAAATCTACATCTGGAAATTGTTTTTCTTTTGGTTCTGGTTTGATTACCTGGAGCTCAAAAAAGAAAAGTATTGTTGCCCTCTCATCTACAGAAGTAGAGTATGTTGCAATTACCTCAGCAGGTACACAAGCTCTTTGGCTTAGAAAATTTTTGGAAGAAATTGGAGAAAAACAAATTCAGCCTACAGTAATTTATTGTGACAATGTGAGTGCCATCAAGTTAGCTAAGAATCCAGTTTATCACAGTAGAACAAAGCATTTTGATTTGAAATATCACTTCATACAAGATTTGGTGCAGAAGAAGGATGTCGAATTGAAGCACATCAACACCCAGGATCAGCTAGTAGACATATTCACCAAAGCGGTTGCGAAAGCTTAGTTTATAGCATTACGAGATAAGATTGTGAGCCCTCTCAACATCAAGGGGGAGTATGTTGATAATTGATGTTGCTCTAGCATGCAACTAGATTAATTTAGTTAAAATTTTTTTTGTTTATTCATGCAAATAAAGCATGTACTCCAGCATGCATTAATCCTTAGGACTATTTTTAGTTTTGTTTTTTGCATGAGTTTGTTTTTAGTAAATAAAGCACGTTGTGCATGCACTTATTGTATTCTTAATTTAGGGAGTAGTTTGTTTTTTTTAGTTTGAGAGCCTTAGTAGCTTTCCATGCAATGATAGGAATATATTTAGAACTACAGTTATTATTAATTATTTTAGGCTACAAATTCCTTATATATACAGCCTCTATGTAATTTTTTAATTAAGCTTCAATAAAGAAATTGATGTGTGCAATTCTAAAAAACAAGGCACTTTGTTTTTTATTCTGAATTGTGATTTCTTTTTGCAATTTATTCTTTTTGCTATTATTGTTTGCTAATCAGTTGGTTCAGAGAGGATAGGTCAGGTTCAAAATTCTACAAATGTTAAGTTGAGTAGAATACTGTCGAGGTACTGTGCATATTTGCTGTTGTCACGCCACAATCTTTTGCTTATCCTCCCCAAGGTGGCAAGGATTGTATACATGCAAGTTGTGAACCAGATTCTGGACACAGTTACCTTAGGCAGTATTCTTGAGAAAAATCCTGAAGAACTGTTAGGCTGCAAATACAATGATGATCTGTAAGGCTCCAGGGCAAAACTAGCTGAGCACCTTCTTGAGAAAGGAGAAAAAGAAAGGTGGGAGTTATTGGCTAAGTATTGGGGTAAGTTGGTAATATACATAGTGGTGTACAATAAGGCAATATTTCATGCAGAGTGCTTAGCTGCCGAAGGAGAATTTATGAGTCTAGTATGGGTTTTATTGGGTCATATGGGATGTGGGGAACAGTCTGAGTCTGCTGTAATCATGAAGGTGGAGATGTTGTCGAATAAGGTTTTAGCAGAAACCAAGAGGAGTACTGCACAAGATCCAGCTGCAATGGAGAAAACTGAGGGTGATCTTCAAAACAAATCAGCTACAATAGAGAAGATTGAGAGTGATCTTCAAAATGAATCAGCTGCAACGAAGAAGATTTCAGGTGGTTCTGAAATTGAATTAGCTGAACTGAATTAGGTTTTGGGTAATTTTGAAAAGGAATTAGCTGTAACGAAGAAGATTTTGCATGATGTTAAAAGAAGCATTGGGTCCCTTCATAGAGAAATTTTTGAATAATTGTAAAGAAGCAATTAATAGAATAATGAAGTGACAAATGTATGTAGGGGACTGAAATAAGAGTTTAATCTGAAACAAACTACTTGTAAGAAGAGAGCTTTATGAATAGTACTTGAACATCCTTTTTAAATGTTGATGTTTAACTGCTTAACAGGTGTATATTAGGAATAGCTTAAATACTATATAACGATGAATGATATGCATGTCTTATGTGATATTAAATAGGGATATGTTTCCACACAAATGAAGTTATATTATATATCTATTTCTTGTGTTATCTTATTATTTTGGTTCTTTAATTTTTTCATTAAGTATACTTTTTATATCTAGTTATTTGTGTCTTGATACAAACTCAATGCACAAATTCAGAATATTATGATTTATAACACACATATTCAGAATGTTAATTCAGAATGTTTTAATAAATATTTCTTAATTCGGCTTCACTATAAATAATTATAAATATAAAATCTAAAATGCTATAACATTTAAAACTTCTATTTCATTGATCGCTTGTTTGTTTGATCACATGATGTTAAAAACATCTAATTTCTCTCATTATAGCATGATTTTTTAACAACTTATTTTGATTCAAAACAATCATCAATCGCTCAGCTCAAACATTCAAACCTTGTTTGAGTACTATTTTTTAATGTGTGAACATTTATTTATACAATATTTTGAACATATTTGTGATCTTTTATGAATTGGTTGTACCAATCCATCCATAATTCAATTGTGTATAATCTTTCATAGATTGTTTTTTCAATTCTCTATTCCAACAGATATTTAGGATATTTATTCAATCCAATAGTAGTACAAGAATGAAGATTCCAACACATTGGGATCTCCTTTCGGAGGCAACCCTTTAGTCTTATCCCTTAAAATAGCTTGTGATCAACACCTCTATCTATCCCCTTGCTAATCACTATTTTCATTAGTGTTATCTTATCTTTTTGTGGATACTTTTCTTGCAAAATTTCTTACTTCAAATATTTTATTCTTTGAGTGAAAATGTATGAATAATTCATAGAAGTTCATTTCAACAATTCTATTACACTCAAAAAATAATATTTTTTCCTTTCTTTTGGGTACAAATCATAGAATAATCAAGCATCTTTTCTCGTATTGTGTGTTAAAAACTCTAACATTTCCCTAAACAACTAAGTATACCTCCATCTATAATCATAACTTAAAATTGTATGTTTTCAACTTATTATTAATGAAGCTATCAACAGTCCTTGAGTCAATCAATATTTTTACTTGTATTGTTTAAGGAAGCCCAATACCATAAGTCTAATACCCTAAATTTGGTCATCTAAATCATGTGCCCCTAATCTTGACAACATCACCTAGGTCCTAACCAAAGGCAATTAAATCAACCTTGAGCACTTAATTAATTAGTCCTTTAATCATTAATGTCACATGGCAAATGAATTATTCTATATTAATTAAATATTCATTTCATTAATTAAATCATTCCAATAATATCATTTTGATCAATTATACTATTTTAATTTATTAAATATCCTAGCATATTTAATTAATTAATAAATTTGCCATTTAATCATGCAAAAAGGAATTAATTTCTTACAAAAGAGAAATTAATCACAAAGCAAGAGTTAAATTGAAAATAAAATAAAAGAATTGAATTGAAAATAAATCAAACTTGAGAATTTGTTCCTTCTTCTAAATTGAGATAACTTGAGATCAAAAAAGCAATTAAAATGAATTATTAATTATTCTCCAAAATTAGAACTCAAAGCTTTTGAGAAAATAAGTTCAGTTGCATTAAAAAGACTCTTTTCTTGAATAAAACAAATAATCACATGGAATTACCTATTTTTATCTTAAGTGCATGGAATTAATTGAATTTTGTCTCCAATGCAACTTGAACTTATAATCTAAATGCATTTCAATTAAGCTATAATTGGAATGTATCTCAAGGTTAACCTAATCTGATCTCTCAATTATTTCAATTAATCCTAAATTATGCCTTTTCTAGAATAATCTCAACCGCTCATTGCTAATCAATCTTGATCGTTGGTCTCTCTTCAATTCTCTATAAATTCAGCCTTCATCTCTCATTCAAAACAACCTGGAAATTTATTATTATTATATACTTTTTGCTCTAGAGTCGGTGAAGATATTTTGCTTGCTTTTTGAGATTATTGCATATTAGCTTAGCTCTTTTCATATTTAGTTTAATCATGATTGCTTGAATCCTTTTTTGCTTGATTATTCACCCATCTTGCATCCATTTAGCTTATTATCATGCTCATATAGATTAAATCCTTCGTCTTGGTGTAGTCTAGTCACTATTATTGCTTATACGAATCTGAGAGAAATTCTATACTCGCATCTTTTAGAAGGCAATTGGTCGATTTGTTATGGTTTTATTATTCATGCTTATATTTGTCTAACCATACATGTAATGACTTAATTGAAGTGGTGTGTTACAGTTTGCAGATACTTATTCCACTTTTCACACACACAATAAGGGTTTTTAAAATGTTAACACCTTATAGTGTATGAAAGAAATAGTTAGTTGGATGTGTTTGAAGTCTTTTTCAACCATTTCTACCTATTTTTTTCCCTTTTCTATTATCTAAAGTATTGAGATCTGAATACATGAAAATCTACTGGAGGTTGCGCAAGAGAATGCTTCACATTTCTCTATGGATGAAGATATGAACCTACAGTTTAGATATTAGCTTGTATGCACTATGAAAGATGTATCTCTATTTTAAGGACACAAAATTTGCCCCAAATGTTTGGTAATTGTAGTAAGTAGACAATATGGTTGTATGTCAAAACTTATCTAGGAAATGCTCTGCATTTTTCCATACTCATGTGTTTGTTTCTATGGTTTTGGGATGTGCTTATATTGTCTCTACTTCACGTATTATCAAGTTTCAAGTATTTAGATGTATTGCAAGTATAGATCACATAGTTATATCACTTGACTATGTTTCCTAGCATGTATATGATGATTGGTTTCAGTATCATTGTATTTGTGCTAGCTAAATTGAACACAATAGAATGAGTGAATTGTACAAAAGTGATATTGAAAGACACATGATATTGTCTTGTGCTCCACATTTTTCTTCTTGTTTGTTTTGAAACTATTTGGGAACTGGATTAGATGTTTTAGAAGGATAAGTGGTTATTTATCCAACCAGAAATACTTGTGCTAATGCATTGTAGTTTGTGCCAACATGGAGAGTTGAGATAAGGTGATTTTGGTCCATTATATCTCTTTCCTTGGTTCAAATTTACTTCATTTCTACCATGAATATTTGGGGCCAACTTCCTTAGGGGATACACATTTTTTCTCTTCATGGTTCATCTTAGTCAACTTGGAGTATGTGCGTAACCTTTTGATGTTATTACAAGCATCGAGATGTATTTTAAAATTGAATTAGGTCCTATTTATCTCTTGGATTGTATTGCATCTAATCTTCTTTCTATGTTGATATTGTTGGGGTCGATTCCTTGGATAATACATGTTTCATTATATTTGGTTGGCCTAGAGAAGGTTTTGGTGCTTGCGTGGGGTATAAATGAAAGATCAAGTTAGTTGCAAGGTGTGTAGAGGTGTGTAGAAATCGTGGTAGTTGTCAAGTGTGCACAAAAATTCTTTATGCATATTGGAAGCAGTGAGATGAAGGTATCTACATTCAAATAAGTTCAAAAGTTTACTAGAGGTAGTAAGCTGAAGGCAATTGATGGTGCGGACCTATTGCAATAAAAATTCTTCAATGATTAATAATACTCAGAGGTTGCAGCCTCTTCTATAAGTGTTGAACTTCTTATGGAGTAGTGAACTTTCTTTGTTGTAGTCATAAAACCATAATTCAGAGAGTTGTAGACCTAAAACAAAATTATTTATATTATTGTGAGGTTACATTTGGACTATAGCTCTAAGAAGCTTTCTCACTGTGGTTTTTCCATTGTTTGGTTTTTCACTTAAATCTGGTAGCTTCATGTGCTACAGTATTGAATGTTTGGTTCTTACTATTTATTATTATTGCTATTCTACTTAAAGAAGTTTTCATTTTTTAAGTGGTGCTGAAGGAATTAAGATTTGGTTAAATATTGATTCACCCCCACCTCCCCCCCACACCCCCCTCCCTCCTACCTGCCCTTCCCTTAGTATTTTAATGTTCCTAATAGGAGGTTGCTTTGGGAAAGAACTAAAATACAACCGAAATTTACTTCTACATTTTTTTTTCTCTTCATTACTTATGCACCATAATATATTATGGTGTTTACTCAATTCTATAATCAAATAAATTTCCTAATAGTTTAAATTGAATAAAAGTTATATATACATATATGTATATATATAGTGGCTAATATTCACCAATTGGCTATTTTTTAAAATTTGGGAATCAAAATTTGGCTGATAAGTTCAACTTTGAAGGTGACTCGAATCGCTACATTTTTACAAATTTTTATTTTAGTGTCATTTAAATCACTAGAGAATTTATTTTATTAAATTTTTTAACTCAAATATTCGCCACAATATTTGATACATGATTGACTCAAATTTGCAAATATTTAATATTGTAGAAATTTAAATTAATTTGCCAATAATATATCATAATTATTAGTTACTTTAGGGTTATATCAACAATCTTTAGTTGCCAGTTGATTTAAAATATAATCTAGTAAGTTTCATTGTATTCCATGAGGTAAATTGTACCTACAAGTTTTAATGCTCGTGGGAGTTGAAATTCATTTTGAATTGTTGACCTCAATGAAAATCAATGGTCTAAAAGCAATTTGTGACCCCATGAGTGTTACAAATTGTTGGTACATTTTATCTCACAAAATCCAAAAAGGGCTATTAGATTATTTTAGATTAAAGGTAGAAACTAAATAGTAGAGTCTACCCCTTAAACTTATTAACGATTTCCACCTTCAAGCCTATACTTTTTTATAAAAAAAATATTTTTTAAATGAAAGGATTTTGAATAGTAATTAATGCATACTCTTATTATTTTCCAATATTTGCCAATTTTTTCTACCAAAAAAATCGAGAATAAAATTAATATTTTTCATTAAGAAAAAAGAAAGATCCGCCAATAAAATTTATTATTTTCTTTTAAAAAATAATAATTTTCACCAAGATTTTATAAAAAAAATTGAGAGGGGGTTTGTTAAAGTTTTCATTGCATGTTTATATACATACATACATACATGTGTGTGTGAATAGGTGGTATTATTTTTTAAGTAGAGGCATTAATGCTTTTAGTAAAGAGCATGTCCCATCTATATTATGTGGTTAGGGTATATAAAGATGCAACTTAATCAACAATAGAAATAAAAAGATTTTTATTTTATCAATAAAAAATACACATAATTAAACATACACAATCTTAATAATGATGTATAGTCAATATTATAATCAAACAAAATTTAATAAATTGTACATGATTTCTTTGAAAATCGATTACACAAATACATGTACTATAAATTATGGAAGCCTAAGAATATAACAATTAGTTATTTCTTTTGCAATAATAAAAGAATGACAAGTACACTAGAGAATTAAGAAACCATCTCTATGCTTCATGACAGGGACATAAATTCTTCTTTGAAAAAGATGAAAAACACTTAGATGAATAGTCACAAGAAGAAAAAAAAAACCACCACTATCTTTAATGAGGACATAAATTTTTCTTTAGAAAAGATGAAAATAACTTAAACGAAGAGTCACAAGAAGAATAAGAAACCATATCTTTGTTTGATGAGAATGAAATAAATTTTTCGTAAAGAAAGATGAAAATAACTTATATGAAGAGTCACGACAAGAATAACAGAGTACGTGGAATAAAGATTAAATAAAAAAGAGAGGATGGCAATGATGGTTAAAAAATGAGCAATCATGGAAAGAAAATACTGATGTCCCACTAAAGTTTTCCAAAGTCGATTCCATTCACTTATCAATCGATTTGAAAAACTTCTTTGTATGGTCGGAGTTCTTTTATTATTTAGATTTGAATAATTAAAAAAGCTAGGAAAACCATCACCAATTAGATGCTCCCACCCCAGTCCGTTAAAACAAAAATCGTGTTCTTCACGGGAGATAAATTGTTTATAGTTAAAATCAGCTTGGCAGTGCATCATGGAAAGGGATTACCTCTTTTAGATTCAATATAGATTGAACGGATTGTTAGAATTTTAATTTCTTAAAATATTGAGCAGACTTGAAGCTAATCAATAATAATGCCTGGTTTTTTTTTGGCCTTTTGGAGCATATGATATATAGAATTTATTTGCGCTGTTTGTGTAATATAATTTTTATACAATATATTGATATATATGTTGTGAATTTATTTGAAGTTGTGAATTTTTAATTTTTTTAATTTTTTATCTTATGTTTTATGTAATTATAAGTTTTTAATAATATTTATAGGTCATTGATCTAATTAGTTTATAGTAGGAGGTGCATACTTGATCTTATTTGGAAAAGGTTCGACTTCTAAGTTTTTGTTTTGGTAATGGATTGATGCTACACATGTTATTGTGTCTTTGTAAAATTTAGTGTGTCATCTTGTATTTTGCTTCTTATTTTTGAAACTTGGGTGTTGAGGAGGATGAGATAGTCATTGTCTATATTCTATTCATTTGGAAGATGTTCTTGATACTTTTGCGAAGCTTGTGATAATATTGAGATTAAGTTGTGAAAGCAATTTTGGTACCCCTTATGTTTGGTTCATGGATTTCTTGGAAATTCCTTTCTCTCTTGCAAGGTAGATGAGAAGTGGGAGAATGTTGAGAATAGTTGTGTCATACAACTTATACTTCCTAATTTTTAGTATTTAGTTATTTTTGTTTATTGTTTATTTTTCTTTATTTAAAAAATGGAATGTTGCATTTATGATGGTCTTTGTACTATGGATATACCTTTGAATGACATGTGTTAAAAGTTGAAAGAGCATCTAATGTTATTATTTCATTGTAAGAAGTGGAAATTACTTATAATAGATTTTATTACATGTGTAAGAGAATGATTGTAAGGATTTACATGGCAGGGTAGTAATTAGAAAGTGTGAAAAAGGATCTTTGATAATGTATCTAAGAAGTTATTTATCCATTTAAGACTTGGGTAACTATTTTTGATTAAGGAAAAAATAGGTTTTAAAGGGACCTGAAACCCTTTAACAATATCGAAGCTCAATGAAGTCTTAACAAGAAATCAATCCAACAATTAGCACAAAGACTAAACAACACCATTATAGAAATAAAAAACATTACATCAAAGGGGAAAAGATTAGACAGAGCAAAAAACCAACACAAGAGAAAGCAAAGAGCACAAAACATAGAAAAGCCAATAGAGAACTAGCACCAGAATAGTAGCCCTAGTCTAGCAACTTCATGGACTATTCCATCTCTTTTTCAATCGTGACTATTGTTTTAGTGATCTTCTTGAGCTTGAGAAAGTCACAAGGAGGTCCAGCTTCCTTTCTCTTCAATGTACATTTGGTCCTTTTGTTGGGTCCCGAAGAAGTATCCCGTTCAGTATTGGCATCAACATCCACCACTTTCTTTAGTTGGAACTACTCTTGAAACCTACTAATAATATTCTTCAAACTTTCCAGAGTGGAACTGATCACTCCACGACTAGTTTTAACAACCATCTTGATGGACTCCTTGATTTTAGCATTTTCATTTTTCAGACATTCCATCCCGGCTTCATAAACCTTCTTGAAATTGTCAAAAGCCTCCATAGTAGTTTTAAGACATTCAATAAAAGAAGCCATATCCTTCTCAAACCTGAGAGTAATCTCAATCACCCCCTACACTTTCTCCATCTACTTGACTTTATCTTTAACAATTTCCAGACTACTGCTACTAACTCTTTGTTTAAGTTGGATATTCTTAATCTCACAGAATATCCATTTAAATATCCATAGCCCCATTTCTAGCCTAAGCAAAAACATCATGATAGACTCCTTATCAGACCGAAGCAAAAGTTAGGAATGATGAAGAAAGCTCATAAGGGGTCAATGTTTCTCGGGGTTTTGATTAGGAAGGGACTAACTAGAAGAAGAGGGAGAAGGACTCTTGTCCTAATTGTGAAGATTGTTAACCAAAGCTCTAGCAAGGTTGGGATCAATCTGGTGAACAGGGGGTGAACCAGATTTGCTAGGGTTTTTAGAATTAGGTCTCTTAACAGCACTGGATTTCCCCTTATTTTTATGAGTGGTCGAAGAGGGAATGAATTCCTCATCCTCAGTCTCAGTATGATACTCATCCTCCAAAGAATGAGAGTCCTTTATATCAGAATTAACCTAATGGGGAGGCCAAGTTATAGGAGGCGGATATTTCACATGCTCAAAGATAAGAAGGATGAGACCTTCATGCAAAATAGGGTTTTCAACAAGATCCTTCTTATGATCAGTCATGCTAGTATTCAAAGATCTCGCGAGAAAAAAAGGGAAAAGAAATTCTCACTTTATGACAAAAGTGGTTTAGGAGAGAAAAATGATAGGCAAAAGCTCTGGTGTACCTCCCATCAAAAGCAACATACTCCATAATCACCTTCATGAAATTTCCTATCTTAATAGAATTTGGCCCCATCAGTAGAGAGACTAGTGACCTCTACGATTAGGTCCCCATTGATGATAGTTTCTCTACCAAATAGGGTGGCAGAACCCTTTTTATAGTTTTTGACAAAATATTTAGTTATCTTCGCTTTCATCCCATGTAACTTCTCGATGTAAATAGTAAAGCCACTGTTCTCCAAAATTCACCATATAGTTTGATTGTTGATCAGCGCAATACAATCCATGGGCTCCACATGCTTCAAATCTCTACTAATTTTATCACAACCACTGTAACCATAAGCCACTTAGCAAATAGCTAGACCACTACAATTCTTCAACCAAAAATTGATAGCAATTTATTTGTGAATGTGCCTTAATCCAAAAATTACCAAGAAAGTGTGCAGAAAGAAGGCTCTAGAATAGCAATTACTTCTAGTCCTCCACGAAATGTCCTTTGCATGCTATGCACACTTAATTATGTTTTCAAAAAATCACAAGGGCGATTTAGAAATGATTACAATAATCATGGGCAAGTGCACAAAGATGGTGGTCAAAAAGGGGGGTATAAGTGGACACTTTTTTTCTAAAATCAGGTGAACTTGAACTTGGAGGCAAAATTTGAAAGTCATCCACTTAAGATATGAAGATAATCAAAGAACAAATATTATAGCACTCAGAATCTAGTTTCCAAACTACTAAACTTTTTCAAAATTGGATAAGATTAAGGGGGTCAAATCCTTCACGCACAAAAAAAATGACCTTGATTTTTTCTGAAAAACATAACATAGTGTCTGACGTGTGCATCAAAAAAGTCATAGTTAGATTTAGTATTTTGACAAATACTTTGGCAGAAAGATAGTTAAGAGTGAGAACTAGAAGATGTGTATTTTTTTGTAATATTTTATTGATTATTTTTTATTTTGTGATTTTTCCAATCGAGCACATCCTGAAAATTAGGTACCTGTTCGTGCGCGAAGCATAAGTTGCACTAAACAAATCAAAAATACAATTTTATTTTTTTTAAAATTGTAAAGAATCAAGTGCACTACAATAATATTTAAAGTTTTTTAAGTTTGGATAAGTATATCAAAATTTATTCAAAAAATGGTGCACCTATGTTTGTGAGAACTATGGAAACATTGGTAAAAGAAATTCAATAATAATATGTTATTGTTGTTCAAATTGAAAAAAACTTATATGGTTAGAAAGCTCAGAAGACGGGTGAAAATATGGTGGCAATTTTAGAAATACCCACTTGATGAAGTGTAAACTTGATGATGACAACGTCGATAAACCAAGTTGATAAAATAAAACACATCAAAAATGAGAGAAATGGAGGGAAATCAAACTTCCAAACCATAGCTTTGTCATTCAGGCCTATTTCCAAGCCTAAATAGTCAAAAGCATGTACGAGGAACTTATGGTTTAAAAAGTGCGTATAGGGTACTTATGGTATAAGTAGCGCGTATGCACTCTTTTTACTATAAAGAGCGCGTAAGTGCTCTTTTTACTATAAACAAGGCATACGTGCTATTGTATAATATGATATTGTATATGTAATATGTGTATATACATATAATATATTTAATATATAATATGCATATAATATGATATTATATATATAATATGTGTATATACATATAATATATGTAATATATAATATGCGTATAATATGATATTGTATATATAATGTAATGCATGCTAGAATTCATCTTAAAATAACAAAGTAATCAATTAGAATCAAAAGGGAAATCATGAATCCCTTCTAATCAAAGAATCTAACAAACTAAAAATGGAATGATACAACCAAGCAAAATAGGAATTATAATTTCAATCAATAAAAACTCCCTATTCCGTGACTGCGTAGAACTTACATTGCTCTTCTCCTCTTCGTGGTATGATGGCTCTCAGATATTGCATTGGTAACCTGCAAGTGACACAAAGAATCAAAGTTCGTGATTGTTGGAAATGAAGAATGGATGCTCAATTTATAGAAAATTGGATGAGATTAAGTGAAAGGTGGAACAGAATGATCAAGAGGTGTGAACTCAGGTGAGCTCAAATGAAAATTGATAGTTGAATTGTTCATTATAGGAGTGAAACTCAATAGATTGAATAGATTAATGGAGTCAACTGATTGGTGAAAGAGTTAACTGAAGGAAGAAAAAGAATGATTGGAGGAAATAAATAGGATGACAAAGAAAGCTTAATTTAGAAAAAGCTAACTGAAAGATGCAAATAGAGATTGGAGAGATAAATGATTTAATTAATTAATTGATTGAATTAATTAATTTAGCATGTGCTTGCATTTAGATTTGGATTTCAAATTAATCTTTGCATGAGATATTATTCAAATAATTGAATTTAATTTTAATTCAATTTAGCATTTGAATATATTTAGAACTTGACTTTGATTTTCAATTTAGTTTTTGAAATCATGCACATGTAATTGAATTTGGAAGAAATTAGAAGAAATAAGAAATTAAATGAAATTAGAATTTGGGGATTTGGAAATGGAAGAATCAAAAGAATTAATTAGTTAATTAAATAATTTAAAGAAACTATTTAATTATGTAGAAATGGACTTTAATTAAATAATAAAGATTATTTAAATTAAAGGAATTAAATCACAATTAATTAAATAATAAATATTTAATTAATATTTAGAAGAGGGTTGAATGATTAGATGATCAGAGACAGAAATTGAATAATTAGTAATTTATTTAAATAATAAAGATTATTTAAATTGGGGAATTAATCAGAATTAATTAAATAATAAATATTTAATTAATATTTAGCAAATAATGATAGAATAGGAAATAGAATAATTAGTAAGATTATGAAGAAATATGAAATAGAAGAATATGACTAATTAACTTAATTAAAGAATTAAAGAATTATTTAATCAATTAGAGGAATAATTAGTACATGATCAATGAGACATTTTTAGGTGTCTACATTTGCCCCTCTTTGAGACAAAGTTGGAATGACATTGTTTCAAAGAAAATGAAAATTTTTGCCCTAGTATGCCCCGGTGATACTTAGGGTGTAATGCCCCCTCAAGAGATTGTTTGTGCATTAAAGACATGAATGATCTCTCGAAAAAAAAAAAGAATGTGAGATTGAAGATAGAAGAATGGTTAGTTGATTAGAGATAGAGATAGGTGATGTGAAGATTATATTGAGATAGAATATGAGAGAATGAACCTTAGAATGAAATAGAATAATGTTAGATGAGAATTAGAAGCAATTGAAGATGATTGATATGAGATGATAGATTGAAAATGATTTAGAAAGAGATGATGAGAGAAGAATGTTTAGAAAGAATATACAAAAGATGAGAAATAAACAAACTATCAATAAACAAATGAGATGAGAATGAGAATGAAATTGAATGAATCACGAACCTGTGTCACATTTTTTATTACGTCAATATATATTCATCATTGAGCCTTATTATTGAACAATGAAGCTTAGCACATCAGGGTATAAGGAGCCAAGATGTAAAGATATCTCATTGAAGAAACAAACACATAGTAGACAAGCAGCAAACAAAGAAAAAGATAATGCCCATCATGGCTCCTCTAGTCAGTCACTTGTGGACATCCTTGAGTAGTATAGGAACATAATCTGTCACCAAATGATAAAAGATAAAGACTGACCCGGGCAAAATTCAGCAGCTATACTAACCTTGTGCCTTCTGTTGGATTTTGCCAAGATCAAGGGCACAATGAAAAGCATAAAAGAGACAATAGAATGACAAGAACAAACTGTATTCTCATCAATATAAAAATGATCAACTGGATTAACCAATACAATGAATAGAGGCCTGCTTATATAGGCAAGGCCATATGGATGTATGAGCACACAAATATGACAAGTGGCTCAATGAGAAACAAGGGTAGGTAGGAAATAGGTGTGGGTAGGTAGGAGAAATAATATAATATTCCACATGAGGTGGATCACCCACCGAAGGTGGAATTATCACTCCACAATAAGTGGATATGATAGTGTAATAACAAGATCAACACCATAAGAGGTGGAATTTCTCCTACACACACTATCCCAATGAGGCACAAACACCCAAGTGTCTCATATCCAAACTACTATGTAATGCATTATCCTAAGTAAACTTAAGTAAGTGTAATAATATCCATGATGAATAATTATTTACACCAACACCCCCCCTTAAGTGCAACTTAGGGGAATGCACTTAAGTCTACAATGCAACTAAGCAAGATGGGTCCCGGCTACGAGGCCATGATATGTACCCATGTACAACATGCAAATGCAAGCAAAATAATGCAATGCAATCTCTCACAAACGGAGAAAGGGAGAAAACCCAGTGGGAAAAAAACTCCCCCCCAAAAGAGAGATGAATGTACAAAAGAATCTCAAGGAAGAAGGACAAAACCTCAAAGAGGAAAAAGTCCCCCCCATAAGATAGGAAGGAGAAGTCAGCTGACCCCCCCTAATGACACGTCCCGCACCCCCAAGAGAGCTCGCAACTACTGGAACTTACTCTCGGTGAAAGGTTTGTTGAATATGTCAGCAACCTGCTCTGCTGTAGAACAATACTGCAAATCAATGACCTGCTCCTGGATGAGCTCTCGGATATAGTGCATATGAATCTCGATGTGTTTGGTCCGCTGGTGCTGGACCGGGTTCTTCGAGATGGCAATGGCACTCTGATTGTCGCAATATAGGTCTGTCGGCCGTGGAGTAGTGAACCCAAACTCTGTGAGAATCTGCTGGAGCCAAATGGTCTCAGTCGCTGCGTTAACAGCGTCTCGATACTCAGCCTCAGTCGAAGAGAGAGCAATAGCATGTTGCTTCTTGCTCTGCCAACAAATGGGGCCCGAACCAAGGTGAAAACTGTAACCAGAAGTAGACTTACGATCAACTAGATCGCCAGCCCAATCGGAGTCTGTGTAACCAACCAAGCGAAGTCCTGTGCCTGCTGCATAGTGAATCCCATAGTGATGTGTACCCTGGATGTAATGTAGAATGCGTTTGGCAGCTTTCCAATGAAGCTCATGTGGTTCCTGCATGAAGCGGGAAACCATGCCAACTACAAATGAAATATCAGGGCGTGTATGAGTCAAGTAGATGAGACTACCCACAAGTTGACGATACAAAGTGGCATCAACTAGTGGAGAAGAACACTGAGCCTCAAGCTTGACTCCTGAAAGAAAGGGAGTCAGGGCAGGCTTACAATCAGCCATATGAAAGCATGCAAGTAGAACAAGAGCATACTTGGGCTGTGATAGAGTAATCCCGGAAGATGACTGTGAAATCTCTATCCCGAGAAAGTAGTGCAAAAGACCCAAGTCAGTCATAGAAAATCTGTCATGCAAAGCAGATTTGACCCTGCTAATGATGGATGAAGTACTCCCTGTAATGATCAAGTGAGAGTCATCCTGTCGCAAAATGTAGACATTCGGATCGGAATGACACCTGGTGAAACCTGCGGAGAGAAGAAAGGAATCCATCTTGGCATACCAAGCCCTGGGGGCCTGCTTAAGGCCATAGATAGATTTTCGTAATCTGCAAACCAAGGAAGTATCCTGGATGAAACCCTGTGGCTGCTCCATATAAATCTCCTCATCAAGGTCACCATGAAGAAAGGCACTCTTCACATCCATCTGATGTACAGCCCAACCATGAGCTGCAACTATAGCAAGTGTCAAACGAATGGAGTTCATCTTAGCTATGGGTGCAAAGGTCTCAGTATAGTCAACACCTGCAACCTGCGAGAAACCTTTGGCAACAAGCCGAGCCTTATACTTATCCACACTACCATCCGCTGCAAACTTGCTCCGATAGATCCACTTACACCGAACCATCTTTCTCCCCTTAGGGAGATGTACTAGATCCCATGTGTTGTTCCTCATCAAGGAACTATACTCTTCCTCCATAGCTTGGTCCCACTCAGGAACCCCGGATGCTTCCCTAAATGTCTGTGGATCGGAAGCGGTAGCAATAAATGCATGTGGATGATCCTGATGTTGTGATCAAGTTCTCCGTGTATCCAAAGGATCCCCAGCAAAAGAACCCGTGGACTCAAGTGTTTGTTGAGCCCAACGAGGTCTAGGTGGTGGTGGAGAATGAGGCACCTCAACTACAAATGGACCCTGCGGAGGTGTAACCCTGCGAGTCGGAGTTGAGGGAGTCTCATCATCTGAATCACTAACATCACTATCCACAATGGAGGAAGGTGGAGGAGGTAGAGAGGTTAAGCTAGGAGAGCTTTCCTCAAAGTGAACACTCCTCTCAATGAATACCTCATGTGTCTCTGGATCCATCAATCTGTATGCCTTAACACCCTCAGGATATCCAACAAATATGCAAGGCCGACTCTGTGGTTCCAATGCCTTGCGTTTCTGTGGAGGTATGCGAGCCCATGCTAGACACCCAAAGACTCTGAAATGTCTCACAATCGGTTTCCTACCAACCCAAGCTTCAAAAGGAGTAATACCTTGTAAAGCTTTGTGAGGAACCCGATTCTGGATGTGAGTGGCACAACTGATAGCCTCTGCCCAAAAGGCGGGATCAAGAGAACGTGCATGGATCATACAGCTAGCCATTTCTTTGAGAGTTCGATTCTTGCGTTCTGCAACCCCATTCTGCTGTGGAGTGTATGCAACAGAATGCTGAAGATCAATCCCCTCAAATGTACAAAAGTCCTCAAGTCTCTTGTTCACATATTCCCTGCCATTATCTGTACGAAGAATCTTGATCACTTTCCCTGATTGCTTTTCCACACGAGCCTTGAAGTCCTGAAATCTGTCAAATACTTCACTCTTATGAATGAGAAAGTAGACCCAAGTGAAGCGGGAGTAGTCATCAATGAAGGTAAGAACATAGCGGGCCTTACTAAATGAAGGTACTGGAAATGGACCTGCTACATCACTGTGAACAAGTTGAAGAACTTCCAAAGCTCTCCAAGTTTTCTCTTTATCAAATTTCTCTTCGGGATGCTTGCCCATGGAGCAACCTGAACATACACCCTCTGAAAAGCTGATTCGAGGAAGACCTGTGACCATGTCTTTAGTGCTGAGCTGCTGAAGATAGCGGTAGTTGAGGTGACCAAACCGCTCATGCCATAGCTTACTTTCTGAATTTGAATGAGTAAGCAAGGCCCTAGAAGGTGAACGTGGCACAAAGTGGGAAAATGAATAAAGCCTTGAGTTGTCATTGACTTGTCCCACTGCTACCAAGGCATCATCATCAAGTTCCTTTACCACAACTGAATCTGGTGTAAACTCAACCTTTTTCCCATTCCCATAGTGAGTGATTTGGTAGATGGAGAGAAGGTTGGTAGACAAGTTAGGAACATAGAGAACATTCTCAAATGTTCCATCATCCATGTCAACTGAACCTTTCCCTTCAACCTCTACTTGTGTATCATCACCTATGTAAATGTGAGGTACCTTAGATGGCTCTAATGAAGAAAACTGCTCCTTTGTAGAACCCATGTGATAGGAGGCACCCGAGTCAAGTATCCATTGCTGTGAAGAACCTGTTGTAGCCACAAATGCTTGCCCTTTTCCTTTTGACTGTGAGGAAGAAGAAGAAGATGAATCCTTCTTTGTGTAGGCGGATGGCAAGTTGATGTTGTTTTTCTTGAGAAGATTGGTTAACTCATCAACTTGCTTTGCGTGGCATCGATGCTCATCATGACCATACTTTTTGCAATATGCACAAGTTGGTTTTTCCTTCTTAGGTGGTGTCCCCTTCTTGGAAGAGGATTGTTGATTGCCTTGTGATGGGGAGGATGATTGTCCCTTTTCTTGTTGTGGTTGAGACTTAGATTGCTTCTTCTTCTTGTTGGAATTTTTGCCTTGACTTCCTTGATTTCCTTGATTTGCCACCAAAGCCTTGGACTTTGAAGACTTGAGAAGCCCCATGTTCAACAACTTGGATTGTTCCAATATCAACATTTCTGTGAAAGCTTCAAAAGAAGGCATAACATAAGAACTCCCCACTGTCAAACGATGAGTTTGGAAGCTTGATACAAATGCTGCATACTCTGGTGCAAGCTTGTCCAACAAGTTGAATATCAATTGAGCATCCTTTTTGTCTATTCCACAATCCTTTAGCTTTGCTCTGAGCTCATTTGCTTTGGTTACATAATCTTGGATTGTATCAAAATTCTTGGGATCTAAGTTGGTGAGCTCATTATCAATCTGGTAGCCTCTGATTTCATCAACTTGTCCATACAATTTCTGAAACATATCCCAAGCCTCTTTAATTGTTTTACACTTCTCAATGTGGAAAATGAGGTCATCTGATACATACTTGCGTAAGGTTCCAAGAGCCATGCAATTCTTAGTGAGCCATTCTAATTGAGCATTTGGATCAGCCTTAGGATCAGGTGGTGCTGTTATTGTTCCATCTATGTAGTGTGTGAGACCCTTTTCCATTAGTTTACTCCATACTTTAATTTTCCATGATGTATAATTATGTGGAGTTAATGGTGGAAACTTATTAGGACTCATTGCAACAAGAATGGAAAGAGCACAAAGGAGGCACAATCACACAAGACACCCCCCCAAATTCACTCAATCAAAGAACCCCCCCCAAATGTGATGTTTTTGGCACTTTATAAGTAGTGCTTATACAATGGGCCACTTGCAAAAATGGCAAAGTGGACTTCTGATTTACAATTTTACAACTGCCTCAAGAAGGCCAAAAGAGACTCAAACTAATAATGCAAGAGATCTAACTAAGATCCAAGCAATTTACAAGTACCTAATAGGCCAAATAAGACCAATATCTGAAAGTACAATTTTCACTCAAAATCTTTGAAATCTGATCATAGATTCTGAAAGTAGATGAAAAAATAAGCACTTTCAAAAAAAATGGCACCTGAAAAGGAGGTCGTATGAGCTCAAACGAGGCCTTTGAAGTTGCAGAATTGAGGATTGGACAAGTACAGCTGAGAGAATCCGCAAATTCCGAAAAACCTATGCATCAAAATCAGAAAATAACCACACCACTGCGAAGATCATGAAATTTTAGCCCATTTCAAAAAAAATTGCACCAAAAAAGGAGCAAAAATGAGCAAGATATGGCCTCCCAAAGTTGGACTGCAAAACTGAAAAGCCCAATGGAGAGGGGTTTAAAAATTTTCAAAAAATGCTGATGTGGTGCTGACGTCATCAAAACACTGTGTTAAATTTGACAGCCGTATGACCGTCACGAAAACTTCACTGCCTGGCTGACTGGGCGTCTGTACCGTACGGACGGATTGCGTGGCATGCTGCCTGTGTATTCCGTACTGTACGGAATGATGACTGTGCAGGCTGATGTGTGCGTCCGTACTGCTGACTGTGCGTACGGTAATGCTGCGTGGCACAGTGCTGGAGTGATGACGTGTCTGTACGGTTGCCTGCGTGTTCGGATGACGTGTCAGACGCGTGGCGGGTTCTGTGCTCGGACGGCGTGCCGGAGGCGAGTTCGTGGGTGCCGGAGCAGGTGTCGTGTGGGGGCTTCCGGCGGTGACACGGCGGAACACGGCGGCAGAAGGAGAGACGGAGGCTCTGGGAGCTGCTGGAACAGGTGGCGCCGGGAGCTGCCGGCGGTGTTCGGGCGGGAGGGAGCGTCTGCAGACAGAGGACTTGGAGGTGGCGCCGGGAGCGGAGCCGGAGGAGCCGAGGACGCTGGCGGAGGAGACTGTACCGGAAGCTGCCGGGAGAGGATGCTGGGCGCCGGAACAGAGGACGCGGGAGGCGTTGGTGCGGCAGACGGAGTGGGGTACGGGTGCTGTCGGAAGGACAAAGCTGCAGACGGCTCACAGACCTGCAAGCAGGTACCGCAGGGGTACGGAGCACGAGGGGGGGTCTGCGGACCCCCCAAACAAAAAATTTTTTTCTTTTGAAGATTTTTTTCGAATTTTTCAAAAATTTTGTTTTTTTTATTTTTCAAACCAATATTCGGAAAAAATGAAAAATTTTTGTTTTTTTTTTTTTGAAAAAATATATAAAAAATTTGAAAATCTGTACGATATAGCCAAATTGGGGAAAAAAAATTTTCTCACCAAAATAGGTCGACTTTATAGTCAAAATTTATGGAAATGGCCTCCCGGATTCAACGGTGATGTCCAAATCGCTGTATGATGCCTCCAAAAAATGAAGATCCCCAAATCCGAAAATAGAAGCCTTCCACGATGTCTCCAAAAACTAATCAACGAAGCCCCAAAAGCTCTGATACCATGTTGGATTTTGCCAAGATCAAGGGCACAATGAAAAGCATAAAAGAGACAATAGAATGACAAGAACAAACTGTATTCTCATCAATATAAAAATGATCAACTGGATTAACCAATACAATGAATAGAGGCCTGCTTATATAGGCAAGGCCATATGGATGTATGAGCACACAAATATGACAAGTGGCTCAATGAGAAACAAAGGTAGGTAGGAAATAGGTGTGGGTAGGTAGGAGAAATAATATAATATTCCACATGAGGTGGATCACCCACCGAAGGTGGAATTATCACTCCACAATAAGTGGATATGATAGTGTAATAACAAGATCAACACCATAAGAGGTGGAATTTCTCCTACACACACTATCCCAATGAGGCACAAACACCCAAGTGTCTCATATCCAAACTACTATGTAATGCATTATCCTAAGTAAACTTAAGTAAGTGTAATAATATCCATGATGAATAATTATTTACACCAACACCTTCATTCTCAGTTGCTTGATGTGATGGTTGATAATGTCTGATCTCAGAAAGTTGCGGACCCCGTTTAAGACTGACCTGTCTAATTTTGAGTGTATCCTCTTCTGTTTAATACAAGATAATGATCACTTTGATATGGATATGATACGATTGATAAGACAGTTTGATCAGTTGATTGCAGATGTTTGACTGGATAGTCGTATCCTTTGTTAACTTTGTGTGAAGTGTTTGTTGGATATCTTCTAGGGTATTTGTTTCTCACAAGACATGTTATTGCAAGCTTTTTTTGATTGATTGATTTTCAATTTTTAGTTCTTTTCCAAGAGCTTTTTCAATGTTTTTGGATTATGTAGATCGATATTTAAATGTTTTTGTTTGATTTTTTCAGGATCGTATTTGAATGTTTTTGGATTTTGAGTTTTTTCAATGTTTTTTGAATTTTTTCAGGACTTTATATGATTTTTTTATTTTCTCAGTTATGCCCCCAGTGTGCAGACCTATATGACATAATGATCTGCATAATGCATGTGGAGACAAATGAATTTTTGGCATGACCTATGTGAATACAATATGCAGGATGAAGATTCATTTCCTATTCGAACAAGGTTGACTATCTTTGTTTTTGCATTTGTAATACACCTATTGAAATGGAGGTGCAAAACATTTCATAGATAAGTAGTCAATCGATCTCTAAGGCCCTTTGGAACATTCATCTCAACACACTTAGTGACTAGGATTTACAAATGGAGACGTGGAAAACTTACCCACTGGTTCTTGAAACCTTGATCTTCTTTTGCCCATGTGTGTGCAGATGAGTTAATTCATGCTCCTATGTCCACTAAAGATCCTTAGCATCCTATATGACTAGCTACATGGTTTTTCTAACTTCAAAAGCATCCCGAATAGAACCTTGCTGCCAGCAAACCTTGAGAGCTCTGACGAGATTATAGACTGTAATTTCTCAAATATTGCTCCATTGCCAGTAGGCATTCATAGCCCTGATGGAGTTACTTGTATGTTCCCATAGTCAAGTTTTTTATCGCATTTGTATACATGATATTTCAATTATATATCATTGCTCTTTTTTCCTTTAGATGGATATTTGGCATAGCTCTTTTTCTATTTTTTTTAATTTATTTTCTTGCCTTGACTTGTAAGTAATGAAACCTACTTGGATGTGATAATTACAACAGCGCTGAAGTAGAATTTTAGATTTTTCACTTAGTCATATGATCAACTAGGTGTCTAGAATGAATTAGAGATCTTCTTAATGTGTGAGATATAGCAATTGATAGATTGTAGGTTAACAAGTCTCAAATAGTGAAATTGCTACCCAACCATAAGTAAAGCATCATCACAGGGTAGTGTTGAAAATGAATGACCTTAGGACCTCATAGACTTCATGTTTGAATATCTAAGAAAGGAGATTACCCTTGTTTCTCTTGAATGCAAACAGATGATAAACTTGGATAGTTGCCTTGTTTTATTGATGCTGCTATATGTGATTGCCAAAACTTTGCGAATGTGACTTCTAAATATGATGTGCTTGGAAAAGAAACTATATGCGATGTAGTTCTTTGAATAAAATGATATGCAATACAGAATGTAAAACCTAAACTAACCCAGCCTTTAGGTATAATATTTGTGTAGGTAGTTCATTGGTCTTTGTTTGAAGAGTTGGATAAAAATGTCTTTTTCAATCAGATATAAGGACTCAGCTAAGTGTATATGTTCAGCATCTCCAATGTTTATTTTCTTATTTTTTGGATTATGTGGATCATCAGATGGAAATCTAGCTTTGGAACCCAAGAATTCAGCTATAGCCTTATGATATTCAAATAAATCCAATCGTGGTAGGTTATCTTGCCCCCGGTATTTCAAGTGCAGGTGTATGAGACAAATTTGTTTCGAAGTTATGACATGAGTGGGTGTTATGTCTATTTTTATTTTTATTGATGCACTTGAAGAGGATGATGAAACAATTGTTGACAAGTTGTTCTATGTAGTATGATCTAGATTGGTGATTCGATTTATAAGGGGTTCATGAACAACTTGTGTAGAGGGATAGGGATCACGAGGAGAAATAACAAGTTTATTTGAGAGGAAATCTTGTGAAGAACATGGAGGATTATGACATGGAGATGAAGGGATGGAGAGATCTTGATCAGGATTTTGAGAAATAATGGGATCTTGTTTAAGACATGAAGGTAAAGGTATGCTTTGATCTTCATTTGTAAAGGGATTATTAGGGAGGATGGAAGGGATGTCTTGATCTTTTTTAGGAGGTGGATGTTGGATGCGACTTGAAAGGACACTTTGCTCTTGAGATGAAAGGGTGTCATTATGAATGGAATAGAAAAGAGCAAGGGGATCATCATAAGACTCTTGGTCGGTGGGATCTTGATCAAAAATTGGGTAGGATGGAAGTGGTTGTTCTTGATCTTTATTTGTTTCAGGACTCATTTCTTCTGATTTTGGATCATCCTCTTGACACGGGGAAGGAGTTTGAAAATGCATGGGATATTCTTGGAATGTTTAAATATTTTGGCTTGATGAAGAAGGATTTTGAATGAGATCCTCTGAATCATGACATGAATTAGATTGGATTTGTATGATCGATAGCAATTGGGAGGTTGTGTTATTAGATAGAGATGGCATGGATTGGTCTTGCGTGACTTTAGGGGATGATGAAATGGTGGATGGATATGGTTGACTTGGGATTTTTTTGAAAGGGATTTGATTTGGTTGAAAGGAGTGTGATTTTGGGTGAAAGAGGTTTGTTTTGGTTGAAAAAGGTTTGATTTTGGTTGAACGAATTTTGATTTGGACTTTGGTTGAAAAGGGTGTGATTTTGGTTGAACGAGGTTTGAATGTTGGGTTGATATGAATTTTGATTTGGACTTTGGTTGAATGGGGTTTCATGTTGGTTGAACGAGGTTTGAATGTTGGGTTGATATGAATTTTGATTTGTAATTTGGTTGAATGTGGTTTGATTTTGGTTGAACGAGGTTTGAATATTAGGTTGAAAGAAAAAGAAGGTTTACATGACTCTAATGTTGGTTGAACTGAGGTAGGAATGATTTTGTTGAAGAATGAAGGTTGGCATGTTTGAATGGTCTCACCAGAAGAAGAAGGTTGGCCTGATATTGATCCCCTCATGGCAATCACTTCTCTCATCATGTTTTCTAACCAGCCCCTATGGTTGTCAGGACTAGCCATGTCTATCACTTGTTGTTGCAAAGTCTTGATCTGTTGAGATAAGGTTTCTATGGATGGCGATGGAATAGGAATGGAAGGGATGAATCCTCCACCTTCCTTGCGAAATGTATAATGCCAATCCATGATGTTTGCTTGTTTGGTTTGGACCTAGGATCACAACATGTAAGATGTTTTCTCCATTTCTCTAAATGTGACAATGTTTGATTGAACTTGACCAACTTGTTTGAGTTGAGGTTGAGTTTGAATGATCCTCTGATTATGTTTTGGACATTTGGGGTATGACTTTCTAGGATGATTATGCAAATGATGACGAACTAAGACAGACATATTTGAGGTCTAGACAAGGACGTATATGATAATGTGGACTCCAAATTAGGACTATGCAATGACTATGGATGATAATGAAGACATGAATGAGGACTATGAAAATGATGATGAACTAAGACATACGTATATGAGGTCTAGACAAGGACGTATATGATAATGTGGACTCCAAATTAGGACTATGCAACGACTATGGATGATAATGAAGACGTAAATGAGGACTATGCAAATGATGATGAACTAAGACATATGTATATGAGGTCTAGACAAGGATATATATGAGGATGATAATGAGGACACAAAATTAGGACTATGCAATGACTATGGATGACAATGAAGATATGAATGAGAACTATGAAAGGACTTAGAACGATAATGAGGATGTAGGTGGGAACTATGTAAGGACTTAGGACAAAAATGAGGACGTAGGTGGGACTATGCAAAGACTTAGGACGATAATGAGGACGTAAGTGGGGACTATGCAAAGACTTACTAGGGTCACAAGTATGTAAGGACTTTTTGAGAATCGGTTTCAAAATGGACTTTGTTTTCAGTAACTTCTTGTGTAGGACAATGTTTTGTAGTTTTCCAAATCTGAGAACAATTGCTGGTAGGTATGTATAGCTGACTGATTCAATTTTCATACAATCTCAAAAAATTCAGAGATACATGGGATAGGGCCTAAAATAGCCTAAGAGACTGACTCAATATTGGTCTATCACAACGATACATAAAAAAACATGGAATACAATCTTAGGCTGGATAGTGGACACCATTTAGTGAGGCCCTTACAATAAAATACCAAGACAAAATGAACAGATAGAGAGTCTGGCAGCACTGGCTCCACTCCACGGCACACACTTCTTGGGCATGCTAGTCTCTCTTACATCGAAGATCCGAAGATCTTATAGCTGAGGGATTTCTGTATCATAGTATAAGGTACATGAAGGGTATCTATGGGGTACGATCCGTACTCCCGGAACCACTGAATGTAGGATTTTTGGCAACTAATTTGGTTCTTAGTATTAGGTTTCGAGGGGTCCCGATCCAATGACGGATTATCAAAGCAAGCCACTTAAGGCATTAGTTGAGCTTATCGGTACAGGGAAGGCCCCCACATACATCAAATTCACTCAACACTCTAGCCACCTGACCAGTATATTTATATATCGGCTCGAAAAACCCACTCGAGAGTATGCTGGGAGAGATGATATCCCCAACGCATCCCAATTTGAAGTACCTCTGTGGGGTGATGAAATCCCTAGTCAAAGATACCCCTCACTATGTAGAATAAAATAAAAATTTGGATGTCGTTGGCACCTTCCTTCTTTCTCCCAAGACCCCAAAGGCGAGTGGAAAGGCAGTTAGTGCAACATTAGGTCCACCCCAGACACAATAAAAAGTTCTTTACCTTAAGAAAAACAAAAATTATTTAATCTAATGCAGCGTAATTCACGTTCATTTTATAGCCCAAATTTAGGTGTTAGATACGCATGTGCATGTCAATTTTAAACAACAAATCCAAGTATGAAGGCATACATGTCAATTTTAACCATTTATTGATTTTAAGCACCAAAATCCAAGTGTGAGATACACGCATGTCAATTTTAGCCCATGTTCATTTTAAACACCAACAACGAAGTGTGAGTTTATCTATGCATGTCCATTTTAACTGTTGTTGATTTTAAGCACTAAAAAATGAAGTGTGAGATTATCCATGCATGTCCATTTTAACTGTTGTTGATTTTAAGCACTAAAAATTGAAGTGTGAAGTGTGCATGCAAAATTACTAATCTAATCTTCTTTGTGAATCCGCCATAGGCTGTAAACAGAAGACTAGTAGTAAAATTAAACCAACAGAAAATAGAAACTCAAAACTTGACAGACGCGATTGCGTAATACTACCTGAGTGAATGCGTGATACTTACAGACCGAATGCATAAATCTGACAAACTGAATGTGTGATGATATCTGGCCAATTGCGTAGCACTAATAGGTCAATTGCATGACAGAATGCAGAGAACAACAACAAAAAATTATAAACAAAAAATAAAAGAAAACTAAACCCTATCAGGAACCTGCAAAACCAATTGTGGAGCCCTAGCCAAATCCCTCATCATCCATTCAATATTGATTAGATCATATTTAACTATATAAGAAAGAACTAGGCTATTATATATGTCTAAGGCCAGTTGTTCTTCTAAATTCTATATCAATTTTTCTACCTGGAGAACTTTTTGATATCATTTGGCTTCCCTCCTTTGTTGTTTTTTCCTTCTTGCACCTGAAAGCTTGAACTGAACTTTTCTTGCCATAAACTATGTTCATCAAATCCTGAAGTAAAAAGTAATTTGATCCTAGATTAACCAAACATAAGACAGAATTAAATAGAATAGATAACAGATGAAAGAAAATAATTAAATAGCAAAGCTTCCTGCGAATGCGTGATCCAGAAAGGGCGACTGCACGATCTGGATAGGGTGATTGTGTCACCCTATCAGAACGAATGTGTGACCCCGAAGGGTCAAATGCATGATTTTGTCTATTCGATTGAGTGACGATGTAAGTTCGATTGAGTGATGAAAATATCTTTTTCTCGAAATTCATGCAACCTACAAAAAAAATAAAAAAATTGCCCAATCTACAAAAATCACACAGAACACAGAAAAGGTTAAATTGTTGTTAGTTCATGTCGAGTTCACCAAAATGTAACGCATGCTAGAATTCATCTTAAAATAACAAAGTAATCAATTAGAAGCAAAAGGGAAATCATGAATCCCTTCTAATCAAAGAATCTAGCAAACTAACAATGGAATGATACAACCAAGCAAAATAGGAATTATAATTTCAATCAATAAAAAATCCCTATTCCGTGACTACGTATAACTTCCATTGCTCTTCTCCTCTTCGTGGTATGGTGGCTCTCAGATATTGCACTGTTTACCTACAAGTGACACAAAGATTCAAAGTTCGTGATTGTTGAAAATGGAGAATGGATGCTCAATTTATAGAAAATTGGATGAGATTGATTGAAAGGTGGAACAGAATGATCAAGAGGTGTGAACTCAGGTGAGCTCAAATGAAAATTGATAGTTGAATTGCTGATTGTAGGAGTGAAACTCAATAGATTGAATAGATTAATGGACTCAACTGATTGATGAAAGAGTTAACTGAAGGAAGAAAAAGAATGATTGGAGGAAATAAAGAGGATGACAAAGAAAGCTTAATTTAGAAAAAGCTAACTGAAAGATGCAAATAGAGATTGGAGAGATAAATGATTTAATTAATTGATTGATTGAATTAATTAATCTAGCATGTGCTTGCATTTAGATTTGGATTTCAATTTAATCTTTGCATGAGATATTTTTCAAATAATTTAATTTAATTTTAATTCAATTTAGCATTTGAATATATTTAGAACTTGACTTTGATTTTCAATTTTGTTTTTGAAATCATGCACATGTAATTGAATTTGGAAGAAATTAGAAGAAATAAGAAATTAAATGAAATTAGAATTTGGGGATTTGAAAATGGAAGAATCAAAAGAATTAATTAGTTAATTAAATAATTTAAAGAAACTATTTAATTATGTAGAAATGGACTTTAATTAAATAATAAAGATTATTTAAATTAAAGGAATTAAATCAAAATTAATTAAATAATAAATATTTAATTAATATTTAGAAGAGGGTTGAATGATTAGATGATCGGAGACAAAAATTGAATAATTAGTAATTTATTTAAATAATAGAGATTATTTAAATTAGGGAATTAATCAAAATTAATTAAATAATAAATATTTAATTAATATTTAGAAAATAATGATAGAATAGTAAATAGAATAATTAGTAAGATTATGAAGAAATATGAAATAGAAGAATATGACTAATTAACTTAATTAAATAATTAAAGAATTATTTAATCAATTAGAGGAATAATTAGTACATGATCAATGAGACATATTTAGGTGTCTACATATAATATGTGTATATACATATAATATATAATATTTATATGCGCACCGCGCGTGCTTGTGTGTGTGTGTGTATAATATATTAAGTATATATATACACATGTAAGTGTATTGTATCCCCCTCTCAAACGCGTATAAGGTGCCTCTCTCTCTCTCTCTCTCTCTCTCTCTCTCTCTCTCTCTCTCTCTCTCTTTCCTTCTCCCTTTCTCCATACCCCATCCCTCCCTCTCTCCCCTTATCCCTTCCTCCATACCCCATCCCTCTCTCTCTCTTGCTCTCTCCCCTTCTCCCTTCATCCATACCCTATCCCTCTTTCTCTTCTTCTCTCCCTCCCTCCCTCCATACCCCACTGCAATTGTGTCTGTACTTCTATAGAAGTAAGTGAATTTATTTCTTGTCTGCAACTTCCTCTTTGATTTTTATCATGTATGCTCTCCTAAGAAAATTGTCTGATGGATTTGTGTGTGTATATTGAATAGGAGGAATAGGGTTTGAAATTGAACCACGGGTGTATTACTGTGACAAACAAGGAAACCTGCAGCAATATTCTTCTCGAATGTGTTTTTAATGAGCAAAGCAGATGTGGAAAATAGTGTCAACAAAGCAACATGATGAGTCAGAGTATTTGCAATATGTTTTTCAGAGTACTTGCTTTTTAGCGAAGCCTTGTTGTTTGTTCGCTTAAAGTCTCGTTGTATGATGTTCTATTCATAACTTTAAATTTAATATATCATTTTATTAGCCCACCATATGACCCCTTAGGTGTCAATAGATGTCATATTGTTTCCTAAGAGGCCATATGGTGTCCTGTGACCCCTTAAGACACCATCTAACCCCTTAAGACACCATACGACCCATAACAACACCATATGGTGTCTTAAGGGGTCATAGGATGCCATATGACCCCTCAAGACACCAATGACCTATAACAACACCATATGGTGTTCTAAAGGGTCATATGGTGTTCTATGACCCCTTAGGACACTATTTGGTGTTGTTATAGGTCCTATGGTGTGCTAAGGGATAATATAGTATCATATGACCCCTTAGGACACCCTATGACCCCTTAGATGTTGTTAGGGGTCATATTGTGTTCTAAGGGTCATATTGTGTCCTGATTCGATATCTCTCTCTCTCTCTCTCTCTCTCTCTCTCTCTCTCTCTCTCTCTCTCTCTCTCTCCATACCCCATCCCTCTCTCTCTCTCTCTCTCTCTCTCTCTCTCTCTCTCTCTCCCCTTCTCCCTTCCTCCATACCCCATCCCTCTTTCTCTTCTTCTCTCCCTCCCTCCCTCCATACCCCACTACAACTGTGTCTGGACTTCTATAGAAGTAAGTAAATTTATTTCTTGTCTGCAACTTCCTCTTTGATTTTTATCATGTATGCTCTCCTAAGAAAATTGATTGATGGATTTGTGTGTGTATATTGAATAGGAGGAATAGGGTTTGAAATTGAACCATGGGTGTATTACCGTGACAAACAAGAAAACCTACAGCAATATTCTTCTCGAATGTGTTTTTAATGAGCAGAGCAGATGTGGAAAATAGTGTCAACAAAGCAAAATGTTGTTAGGGGTCATATTGTTCTAAGGGTCATATTGTGTACTGCATTCGATATCTCTTCCTCTCCCTCCCCCCTCCTTCTTCTCTCCCTCTCTCCCCCCCCCCGCGCTCTCTCTCTCTCTCTCTCTCTCTCTCTCTCTCTCTCTCTCTCTCTCTCTCTCTCTCTCTCTCTCTCTCTCTCTCTCTCTCTCTCTCTCTCTTCTTCTGTAATTCCTATAGTCACAATCGAGATCAGTCCTATAACCTTGTAAATTTAATAGCATCATATGTTTTAGAGCTGAGGCAGTACTCTTAGGGTTAGGTCAAGCTCTTACACTTAGCTATATCAAAACTAAACTACTAAATTTCTATTGTATGATGTTCTATTCATAACTTTAAATTTAATATATCATTTTATTAGCCCACCATATGACCCCTTAGGTGTCATTAGAGGTCGTATTATTTCCTAAGACGTCATATGGTGTCCTGTGACCCCTTAGGACACCATATGACCCCTTAAGACACCATATGACACATAACAACACCATATGGTGTCCTAAGGGGTCATACGATGCCATATGACCCTTAGGACACTATTTGGTGTCGTTATAGGTCCTATCGTGTGCTATTTGGTGATGTTATAGGTCCCTCTATCCCCCCTCTTCTCTCCCTCTCTCCCTCCCTCTACCTCTCTCCCTCTACATTATGATGATAGGGTATGATGTGTTATTTGGTGTCGTTATCTAGGTCCTATGGTGTGCTATTTGGTGACGTTATTGTCAAAAAAGTTGTCAAGCAACTTCTAGATTGTGTCGGTAGGGTATGACTCTCGATGTTTTGGCCCTTTGGGATGCACGAGAGGGGCATGCCTATCATAAAAATGCCCACCTAGACGCGCTCGTGACGTCGGTTTGTGCACACAACAAACTGAATCAATTCTAGCCAATCTTGCAACTTTGCATTGCATGCAACTAACGCTTTTTACAGCAGGTAAAAAAATGCTACCAATTGAAAATGGTTGTGAGTCATCAAAAATTGAGATAGCCCATTGTAGAGGAGCCTCATGCGACCCCACAGATTCAAATGGATTGACCATATGTGTCTTGGATTTCAAGAAACAGTCCATCAAATTTTGACAATTGTTTGGACTTAGGGCACTTGAGAGAACGCCCTGGTGCGGTATGACTCTTGATGTTCCAACGCTTTGGGATGCATGATAGGGGAATGCCTAGCATAAACCTACCCCCCCCCCCCCAACACACTCATGACGTTGATTTGTGCACATGACAAACTGAATCAATTCTAGCCAATCTTGCAACTTTTCATTGCATGCAACTGATGGTTTTTGCAGCAAGCGAAAAAATGCTACCAATTGAAAATGGCTTTGAGTCATCAAAAATTGAGATAGGCCATTGTAGAGGAGCCTCACGTGAGGCCACAGGTTTAAACGAATTGACCATATGTGTCCTAGATTTCAAGAAACAGTTTGTCAAATTTTGACAATTTTTTGGACTCATGGCACTTGAGAGATCACCCCAGTATGGTATGACTCTCGATGTTCTAGCACTTTGGGGTGCATGATAGGGGCATACCTAGTGTAAACCTGCCCACCCAGATGCACTCATGATGTCATTTTGTGCACACGACAAACTAAATCAGTTCTAGCCAATCATGCAACTTTGCATTGCATGCAACTGACGAATTTTGTAGTAGGCAAAAAAATGCTACCAATTGAAAATGGCTCCGAGTCATCAAAAACAAAGATAAGCCATTATAGAGGAGCCTCACATGACCCCACAAGTTCAAACAGATCAACCATATCTACCCAAGATTTGAAGAAATAGTCCATCAAATTTTGACAATTTTTTGGACTCATGGCACTTGAGAGATCGCCCCGATACAATATGACTCTCGATGTTTTGATGCTTTGGGATGCACAATAGGGGCATGCCTAGTGTAAACCTTCCCACCTAGACATGCTCATGACATTGGTTTGTGCACATGATGAACCAAATCAATTCTAGCCAATCTTGCAACTTTGCATTGCATGCAACTGACAATTTTTGCAGCAGGCAAAAAAATGCTACCAATTGAAAATGGCTCTGATCCGTCAAAAACTAAGAGAGGCCATTATAGAGGAGCCTCACACAACCCCACGAGTTCAAACGGATCGACCATATGTGTCTTGGATTTCAAGAAATAGTCCATCAAATTTTGATAATTTTTTGGACTCACGGCACTTGAGAGATCGAACAGGTATGGTATGACTCTCAACGTTTGAGTGCTTTGGGATGCACGACAGGGGCATGCCTAGTGTAAACCTGCCCACCTGGATGCACTCGCAATGTCAGTCTGTTCACATGACGAACAAAATTTGACCATTACAAGCATGAGGGTGCTCTCGCACCAAACACATATTGTTGTTTACATTCAAATTGTTGATTACAAATGCAAATATTCATTTAAATTTATAAAAGGGCAGCCACCAAATACAGTGAATACATAGTAATGAATTGAATACAAGGAGTTTTGTAGGGTTAATTAAACATTTTAGAAATTTTATCAAATCATATTACACGATTGCAATGTTTTATATCATAATTTTTGTTGTTTATATTCATATTGTTGATTACATAGGCAAATGATCAATTAAATTTATAAAAGGACAACCACAAAATACAATGAATACAAAATAATGAACTCAGTACACATTTATTGGATAGAATATCGATATTTATATATATATATATAAAAGGCATGTCTGCCAAGTCAATACAAGTATTACAAAAATGTGGCATGTGTCATGTCCAAATCGATATACAATAAAAATGTAGAATATATCTGCATGTATTGGTCATTCTATGACCAAAACTAACACTATATGATCCTAAACTTGTGGTGGATCATCAAAATCAAGCCTCTTCGATGCAGTACACGGCTCTGTAGATGGCTGCAAAACCACAATTCAAAAGCCAAGTTAGAATTCTTTTGTAGAAAATAGTTCACAGTTAACAACATAACTATGCATTTAATTATAATTCCTTTGCAATTGAAATATAGATTACCTCATCAGCTAATCTAGGAGCTAATGTCTTCTCTCTCCTCTCCTTGTCACTCTTAGGAGTTTTCTTGAAGACATACTTAAATGGATCCATGTTATGGTCGTACCGTGAAGGGGTCTATTGAAGATTAAATGTACAATTAATACAATGTACTAACATAAATATATCAAAAACACTTAAAATCTATAATATAAAAAACAATGACGTACCTGTGCCTGAGATGCTTCTCCAACGGACTGAGGATGGCTCACCATCGATGTAGAAACTGTCGCTATTACCTATACAAAAAATGTTCAAATATTAAATACAATTAATATAATAATATGTATTGAAGGTTAAAAACAATTAATTTTACATATCAAACAAAAGTGTACCGGATCTTGAGATGCTTCTCCAGTGCACAGAGGAGGGTTCACCATTGATGAAATAGGTATGGATATTTCCTATATGAAAAAATTATAAGATTATAATATATCACAAGTTTGCATGTACGCGTGCATATAATCATGAAATCAAGAAAATAAAGTAGAGATACATACCTCTACCCTCTCTTGATCCACAGGTGAATCAGGTGCATCCAACAAATCCACATAGCTCAATGGCCACTGTACATGTAAAATAGACAAAAAACACTAATCAATCTACAAACCCCAACTAATACTTGATTTCAACATTTTCAAACAACTGTACAACTAAAAATGTGTTCAATTACCTTCTTCCCATGTTTTGGCGTCTTCAAGGAATTCTTTTTCTTAGGACGAGCCCTAGAAGCGGAGGGGGTACCCTAAAAAACCAAAATTAACATGAGATATTAGTACAGATAATAAATTAAGCATAATTTTAAAAATCTAAAATGAAATGACTTGCATATTCCATCAAAACAATACATAAAAAGGGTTGTACAAAATATGATACCATTAGCCTTGTAGGCCAAAATCGATCGCTGAGAGCATGATTTCAACAATCTGGGACATTTCATCCCTTGTCAACACCTACAAACCAAACATTGGACCAAGCATTAAAGATAGTTAGTAAATCTTGTATATTTTTGAACTCAAAGTGTACTATTCTATTTTAACATGTTACAAAATTTATACCTCAGGCATCGAAGTTGCAGCTATAGTAACTGGGGGAGGAGTATGGGATATCGCTACTGCATCCTGAAATGCATATTATTTGTCTCAATTTAAATCGATGTATAAATGAAAATTCATTTATGTAATTACAAATTTAATGTGACTGATAAATAAAATGCTATGTCTATCGCTCATGGGAAAACACCATGTCCATCAACTCATCTGTCAGCGTGAAATCCTCAGTCGTGTGAGCTTGACATCTACTCCCAAAAATTGTGCATAGATGAGATGAGGATCCATCTGCACCAGCTGCATCATCTATCCTCAAGCATATCTCTGAGCAATTGACACACATATGTTGAATTTGCTCTCTATCGCCACCTAATGGCTCATCATCTAATACAATAGAGTGTGTTAATGACGTCCAATGCTGGATGATGGCACCAGTAAACATTGTGGTCACCTAAAGAGTTTGTAGCTCCATCGACTCTTTCAGCTCTACTGGGACAGCCTGATGCACCTTGGGTTTGGGTGCTAGGCGGCGACAACTCTCCATAGGTAATCGCTTATGGGCTCCAAGTCTATCTTGGGCAAAGCCACCACCTCTACCATGGAACTCTCTCATGTCAAAATAGTTTGGGCGCACATTGAGCAGAAACACACAATATACTTTTCTCAAAAAATATAATGACACCTCATAATTATTACAAGGTGGATCATCAAAGACCATCCACCACCTCTACCAAAAAAGATTCTTCATCTGCATATTGGTACACCAATGTATGGGAAACCTCTTTGCAGTAAGAGGTAATGACTGACCAGTTTTGGGATCAACGAAAAGGGTACATATTTGTTGTTTAGTAATATTTTTGTTTTTTACTCCATCGTATGATAGCCCATCAGCATAGAATTGACAACACCTATCCCTAAAGCTTCCCCATTTAATAATTTGTGTGGAAACATCTATGGCACCACTAGCTAATGTTTCTAGGCTAGTAGCGAGGGATTGATGATGCTCAAGTTCTAATGTTTTCAATTTAAAAATCAGTCTATTCATCTTAGATGTATTTTGTCCTAACTGATTAATTAATTGCTCCTGTGTTTCGGGTGTGTGGTCAAAAGGAGGAATTGGGGGTTGTTCTTGTGGGTTTTCAGGAGGTACATTTGGTTGTTCTTCTTGTGGATTTGAAGAATCTAGTTTTTGAAACAAAAAATGAAAAAACCTAATCAAAATTAATGAAATTAAATTCAAAATGTAAATCAAATTGAAAAAATAGGAAAGAAAGACAAAAATAAACAAAAACTAACCTTGATCCATAGCCTGGAGGAGAAATCTAGCACCTCATTCGCAGTTTAAGATATAAAATGAAGAAAAAATGAAGTAAAACCCTGTTATTCACGGGTAAATGAGACCTAGATTTTTTTTTTTTAACTTTTTTAATAGGCACCGTGTATGCGGTTATCTTTGGATTATTAGCACGTACATGCTCATTTTCCTATAAGTAGTGCGTACGCACTCATTTTCCTAGGCGTAGCGCGTACGCGCTCATTTTCCTAAAAGCAACACATATGCGCTACCTTCTCTAGGCTTGGGAATAACAAACCTAAGTGCGTACGCGGTGAATTCAAATTTTAGAACCGTGTACGTGCTGCTTGTTTTTCCATGTTTTTTTTTGGGTGGTGTCCACTTTTCTGACCACCATCTTTGTGCACATACCCTCATTGCAACATAGTTTCTTGGTGTGTGAGGTTATTTAACCAAATTAACCCCTCACTTCATTATTCAACTTGTCCCCTTTTTGCCAAATTATCTTTTCATGGGCTTTAACTCCTAGGTTAGCAAAATAGTCCGACACCTTATTATTTTCTCTAAAAGTATGAGAAATTTTACATTCTTCAAAAGTATTGATAATTGAATGAGATAAATTTATCCAATTAGCAATATTCCAAGAGGGACTTCTTTTTTAAGACATTGAATAATATTTTTAGAATCCCCTTCAATCCATACCTTAGTGCAATTCATATGTTTGGCAATCAAGAGGGTCTGACAGGCTCTTATGGCTTCAACAATGTGGACTTGGGTAAATGTCGTTTACTCTTATAATGCACTATTTTTGTTGTCTCATGAAGATAGATGTTTATTCATGAGAAATGTCCTAAAGCTTTCAAAAATATGCTACTCTTAGAAACATTTCATGAGGATTTTTTCCTTATTGACTACATCGCTCAAGATTTTATCTAGTAGATTTTGGAAACTAATTATAGTTTGTTGGATGCCCTACCCTGTATATTAGAGGTAGAGGATAATTGTTAGGAATGAGAGGTGTTGATTTTTCTTTGTAGGGATCTATTATTTTATATTCTATAGAGGAGAAATATCTTGATCTTTATATTAATGATTTGAGGTTGCAAGTGTATTACGACTGTGTTTATGGTTTTTGAATGATGAATTGGTTTGGGGCTTAAAAACTAAGGGTGTTATTTTCCACCTAAAAATATTTATCCTTCCATCTATTGACATCTCTTTTCTATTTATGTTAATTCTCCTATTCTATGTTATTCTTCTTCTTAGAAGTGTTAATTTACATGTTGTTACATTACTAAAAGTTACTTAGATCTAATATTTGCATTATTTTTCTCTAAGGGTTAATGTAAAAAATAAACTTTGGAGTCCACTATAATTGCACACTTGTAGGTACTTGTATCAAGCATTTTATTTAGTAAATATTTGACCTTCCTGAGCTTGTATCTTTTGCTTTTTAGCTTTGATTTCACTTTTGTTAATGATTTTAAAATATTAGCATCATTATTGATAAATGAACCTTTTTTTAGATTTTTTGGTCAATTTCTCAGTGAGGCACCCTTATAACCTATCATGTCTGGGGCATTTTTTTATGTGATTTTTTCTCAATTTTACTTGAAACGATGCTCTAAATCACATTTTCTCAAAGAGGGAGAAAATGTAGATGCTAAAAATTGGTCAATTCTTGCATTCTTTATTTTTAACCTAATCGCGTGTATAGTCTTTACTATTCATCAATCCTATCTCGCTTCTCTCTTCCCATTATCTTTCATGTTGATATCATTTTATCCCTATTTTGAGTTTGGGATATCATTTTTTCCTAAAATACATGCCATTGATGTCAGTTCAACTCTATTTTGATCTTGTAACATCAATTCATCCCAAAACCTATTTTGATGAGGTCAATTTGCTCCCATTTTATCGCGCAACTTCTTTTTTCCCATTTTTGTCTTGTTGACATCCTTTTCTCCCAATTTTGAGTTCATGACATAATTTTGACCTCTTCTCTTTCCCCATGGCATCGCATCAGTCTCATTTTAGTCATTTGACTCGCTTTGACCCAACTTGCTCGCTTTTACCCCATTTAACCTAATTTCCCCATTTTCTATCTAAACCTTCCCAATTCTTCCCAATTTCATCCAATTTGACCTAATTTGACATAATTTGACCAAATTAAGGTCTCTAGACATCGGTTTGACTTAGTTCCCTTTTAGTTTTAATTAATTAAACCCCCGTTCTTACTAAGAATTCTTCTAAAGTTAAATAAATAAATTTAATAATTTATTTATTTGTCCCTTTTGTCTATTAATTAAATAAACTTATTTTAATTAATTAACCCATAAATGAGAATAATAAATTAATAAATTATATCTATTAATTAATTGTTTTTATATTCTTCTTAAATATAGATAATTAATTAATTTTATTTACTAATTCATCTTTATCTATTTTTTTTTGTGAGATAGTTAATACATTTTATTTATTAATTATCTCTATTTATCCTCTCATATGAGGATAATATCTACTATATACTAATTTAATTCTTCATAATAGCCTCCTAATTTTTGAATTTGAGAAACTAATATCTTTCCTTATTTTAATTGATTTTCAAAAATTAGTCTTTTTGACAATATCTCATTTATCTTAATTTTAAATTTAAAAATGAGATATGCACATTCAAAAATTATCTTTCTTCCATCTCTTCTTCTTTATCTCCTTCATCTTCGTCCTTCCTCGAATGATAGCTTTGTCATGCACTTAATTAGGTACATGTCCAATTAACCAAAAATAATTTTGATCTTGGTCATCCACCGAGTCTCAAGTTTTCTATTGTAATGCCCATCAAAATACCCTAGAGAAACTGTAATGCCTCGTTAGGAACCCTAAAGGAAAAACATCATAATCTATGCAAATAAGGGTGAAATAATTTATTTATTTTTTGAAATTAAGTAAATTAATTTAAACCTTAGCACACCTAATAACATAGCGGAAGTCTAACACCTAATTTTCCTAAGGGTTACCAGTGAATATTACTTCGTAAATTAAATATTTAAGATAAAATTTCCACAATGAAAGAATCTAAAATACTTCAAGCAATCATATATTATATACAATAGAATTAAGTAATTGAAGTAGCATACATTACAATATTTCTTTGTTTTCAATATTCGAAAATACATGTTTTAAAAAATGAAATTACATCATGAGCTAAAATGTTACAAAGTGAAAGTTACATAAAGTTTCTTTTCAAAACCTCTAGTTTTCAACTGAATAATGGATAGGAACAAGAGCCGGTACATGAATCATGATCCAAGAACATCAGCAAAGTCCTTCCTCGCCTGAAGATATGTTCCAGTACATCCGATGGGAAGTGACACTACCACCCGACCATGTGATTCTGAGAAGGAACCACCCCACCGTGCTGGAGATAGTAGATAACCCTCAAGCAAGCAAAATGAAACAAGAACGAAAGAACTACAAGACTCCACTTACATTCATGTGACCCAACTCACAATACAATAGTGACTCTAAGGAGAAAGTGTCATCGCATGTCTTATGGTGGATACCATGGTACGACCTCCATAGGTCCTGGCCCCCATCCTGGGTTATCCTGGTCACCTCTCCCGAACCTCCAACTCCAACTAAGACTCATGCGGACCTTACCAATCCTCTCATGAAGACAAGGTGGTAAGTTTTCCATTCCAGGCCTTCCCGCTACATTATGAGGCCTGTACTAGCACTCACCTATGTGCGAGGCACATTATTTTATTTAGGTTTTTATTCTACCCTTCCCTAATCATTTATTAGGTTTTCACTTTCTTAACCAACTTCCAACGGGTTATCCTGTCACCACTTTGGGCATTGCCCCTACTCGAAAGCCACTCTCTCTCTTAGGACACTACAGGTTAGTTCTATCTACAAAAATCTATGGCAACACAGACAGCCATTCCCAATCTTGACCTACCTCGAATGAATGATACATAATTACTAACCTAAGGTTGACCATTACGAACAACTCACAGTGGCTCATTTCCATAAGGTTATACATCTAAATAACTAGCCAAGACACGACACACAAGACATACTGACAACATGACTTAATGTACTTAGTTGCGACCACCATATAAAACAAGGTAATCTTACGTACCAACACCTATCACAAAATTAACTTGCAATACGAATATACGTTGTCAAGACACGAAGAACAATATGGTCAGTAAAACACAAAATTTTACACTTATTGACAAGTTTAAGAGTTCAATTACTCTTGTTAACTACTACAGGTACGCCACCTTAATAATTTCCATTTATACAATAGATGAAGATTAAAATAGATATATTTATTTCATCAAGGAAGTCTTACAATAAGACATAATACATTTCTTCCATATAATAACAAGTGTGAAATTTGAACTTAAACACTATTCCACTTCTATAGTCATAACGTAATCACAACTTCTATTATATGATTTTATTTAACAATCCCTAACGATAAATAAAACATAACCATAACTATTTCATAAGCAAGACAATAACATGACATATAACAGAGATTGTAAATATTAATGAACATAAACTAAGAAATTCCTGACCTATTTGAAGTGTTGATCAATATGCAAGACCTTAACACCCTCTCGCCGATAAATGCACCTTGCTTGCGATCCTTTTCACCAATACTTTCCAACTCTATCAAAAAACAAACAAACAACTCTCTTGATACTATCAAAACACTATCCTCTCTAAACTTATTCTTCTTTCTACAATCCACAGTCCTTCCTTGGATACAAAAAATGACTTCTCTAATCCTTCATTGCATCTCCCCCCCTCTTCTCTTCCAACTCAATGGTCTATATATAAGGTTGTCATCTATCCTCTTTCCTACTTTCAAGCTACCTCTACTAGAGGTGGATTGACTCTAAGTGACACCACTCAAGATCTAATTACATCATAACAGTCCTAATCATATATGAACACCTATGTGTTCACCATGTAAAGTTATGCATTAAGCATTTCATGACACCACACCGCTAAAGTGGTTAAGTCCATATTAATAATTTATCCATCAGGCTTTTAACTCTAAGACTAAGTCGACTTTACTAAAAATAACTTCCTAAAAATAAGCAAATTAAATAACTATCTTATACATGTTGATAATGGTGGAGATGGATGGGTTTACGTGGGTTGGTAAACCACATTATTCTCCAAGTTACTCCCTACATTACCTCTTAACCCTTCATTAATTCCTTCCACGACATACCTGAATGGATATGGTTGCATATAAATTGGTGTCACTTTCTACTTAGGTGGTGAGTGAATCAACGTGGAGAAGCCTTTATTTAAAAGGGAGGAGGGTCGACTAAATAAACCGGTCTCCCTGCCATTACACCGTGGTTGGTTATCACTTTGAACAGTGAGAGGGTGAGAGGTGTCATTGCTAACTGTAGTGTTTTAATGGAGGATACCTCTTATTGCTCGCTGACTGCAGTGATAGTGGAGGAAGAGGGAGTGCGTGGTTTATGAAGGTGGAGGGTAGTTGGTGGTAATACCGACTCCTCCCTATATTAAGGGGGGTGGTCGATATTACCATCGACCACCGTTGACCAAACTATAACCCCCGCCACCTCCTATTCAATCAAATTTATTTAATTCGCTTTAATATAATTTCATTATTATGTTTTATTAATTAATTAATAACTTTCATTTTAATATTTAAACATTAATCTTCCTAGCAATTTTACGTTTAAATATATAAATATATACTTGTTTTCAAATGCTTATAACTAATGACCCCTTTTTTTCATATAGATTTATATTCGAACAATCGAATTATATATATATATATATAAACTCGTTCGAAAAGCTTATTAATATAATATATCTATAATTCTAACTTTACATGCATAATCCAAAACACAATAACCTGATGGGCAATATCAACTACTGATAAAATGATCACCTTATCTTAACTCCAATAACTACTTATAAGTGACTATTGCCTTCCGAGTATATTATGCCCTTACATATATTCAAATGATCGAATTGCAACTATCGAGCTAACAAGCTGATAAAATTCATATCAACTCATACCAAGATATTAACTCGTCCTTTATAAACAATATTAAGTCACTAGATCACTTGATTCTTTTTCCTCCAATTAACAAAACTACTCTTTACTCTTATAGACGTAATAAATGTAACAATTACCAATGACATACAAAAATTGGGAACACTGGACACGCAAACTGAGCAAGCATCATGCGACTTTTATAAAGATCAAACAATAAAATATGAAGACCAAACCAATTGACAAAATGACTAACTGAAGGCACTCACCTGAGTGTAACTGACTAAAAATAGGGTTAACTACTATCTCCTTCACTTCCATCAGAAACTATAAGGCACGCTCAGACCTGTGTAGCCAGGTGGAGACGATACCCCGTACCTAGCCGGTACTTGTACCTGCAACATCCTGCATCACCGACCACACATGCATACATATATATATAGAAATTTCAACATACACACTGATGAAGGAGAATCGTGACGTTCCCTGTCTCACCGAGATGAGTGAAGAAAAATCATCCCCTTGCATCCCATACACTCACAGATACACAACACACAATGCATAGATGAAGTAAAGTGTTAGTACATAGCAATGAACCATATACAACCATAAAACATAAGTACATAAATACTGCAAATAAATCATATATCTCATAATCAGATAAAACATGGAACAATGTTATATAATTATGAATAACAAATGATAATGTATCCACTGAGAATAACAAGAACAAAATATCAGTTTAAACGAGTAGGGGTACTACATTCTCCCCCCCAAGACTAGGCTTACTCCTGGAAGCCTAAAACAAATATGAATATAACTCTCTCATCTTCACTGCATCCTCCCAAGTTGCTGAGGTCTCATCATTTGGGTCCTATAGGACCCTTACCTGGTCGATGGTGCGACCCCTGAGGATCAAATCCTAACGCTGAAGAATGCGCATAGGTTCCATGGAAAGCTACCCATCCTCGACCTGCAAAGAGTTCCAATCAAGAACATGTGTCACATCAAGGTGATAAGGTCGAAGAACTGAAACATGAAAGACATCGTGGATGCGGGATAGACTCGGTGGCAAGGCAAGGTGGTAAGCAACAGGACCTATCCTCTCAAGAATCTCAAAAGGGCCAATGAACCGAGGTGCCAACTTAGAACCCTTTCCATAACGGATCGGACTCTTCCATGGACGCACTCTTAGAAACACACGGTCACCAATAGAAAATTGATGATCTATCCTATGAGCATATGCACACTTCTTCTGCCTATCCTGTGTAGCTACCAAATGCTCTCGAATCTGCTCAACTTGTTGCTCCATCTCCCGAAGAATATCCGGACCTATAAGCACCCTATCTTCTAACCGATCCCAACTCAAGGGAGTATGGCAAGGACGACCATATAATGCCTAAAAGGGGAACATACCTATGGAGCTATGATATCCATTGTTATATGCAAACTCTACAAGGTAGATAAAATCCTCCCAACGCGACTGCAGGTCCATAACATACATCCGAAGCATGTCCTCCAAAACCTGATTCACTCTCTCTGTCTGACCATCCGTCTCTGGGTGATAGGCTGAACTAAAGTTCAACTATGTTCCCAAAGCATGCTGAAGTGAGGTCCACAAGGCTAAGGTAAAGACAGGATCTCTATCAGAGATGATCCACCTCGGAACCCCATGCAGTTTCACTACTTCCTCCAAGAAGACTCGTGCCACCACGGCGGCTGTATAGGAAGCTCGAATAGGAACAAAATGAGCAATCTTAGTCAACCTATCAACTATGACCATGATGGCATCATGTCGACGTGAAGAGACATGCAACCCAATAATGAAATCCATGGAAATGATATCCCATTTCCAATCTGATATCAAATTAGGTTGAAGAAGCCCTACCGGGTGCTGATGCTCTGCCTTCACCCGCTGACATTCTAAACATTTTGACATGAAATCAGCAATGTCATGTTTCATGCCTTCCCAATGATAAATTTGTCTAAGATCTGTGTGCATCTTCTTGACACTTGGATGTGCCAAATAAGGTGCACAATGGGCCTCAGTCATGATCAAGATGCGAAGACCCTCTAAAGAAGGTACATAGATCTGCCCATGGTGACGAAGAAGTCCATCTGCCTCAAGATTATATCCAGAATATCTTCCCTCTAAAGGCCTTCCGGACTCTATCATGGTTCTAACATCTTGATACCAAGTATCCTGAGGGAGAACTCTGAGAATCCTCTCTCTCAAGTCAATTCCAAGGGACAATACCGAAACTTCATGCCGCCTACGGTTCAAAGCATCTGCCACCACGTTCTCTTTCCCCTGAATGTATCGAACATCAAAATCATACTCACAGAGAAATTCCATCCATCTCCATTGTCGAGCATTCAAATTTGGTTGTGTGAAAATATACTGTAGACTACGGTGATCACTATGCAGTTCAAAACGATGCCCTAACAGAAAATGATGCCATCTAACCAAAGCATGAACTACAGCTACCAACTCCAAATCATGAACTGGATAGTTCAACTCATGGTTCTTGAGTTTGCAAGACTCATAAGCAACCACTCATCCATCTTGCATAAGCATTGCACCTATACCTTCTAAAGAGGCATATGTGCATACTATAAAATCTCTAGATAGATCAGGAACTACCAAAATCAGAGCACTGACAAGGAGTTCCTTCAAGGTACGAAAAGCTAACTCACATTGTTCTAACCAAACAAACTTCTTCCCTTTCCACTGTAGAGAAGTAATCGGGTGACCTATCTGGGAAAAGCCTTGAACAAATCGACGGTAGTATCCGGCCAAACCCATAAAACTCCGAACTTCAGAAACGTTGGTTGGCACTGGCCAATCAACAATGGCTTGGATCTTTGAAGGATCCATGGATACACCTTCCCCTGAAACTATATGACCAAGATAGTTTACCTCTGATTGAAAAAAATCACACTTTGCCAAATTAGCATAAAGTTGGTTTTCCCTCAAACACTGCATTACCTGTCGTAAGTGACCTTCATGTTCTTCCATAGTTCTAGGATAAATTAATATGTCATCTAAGAACACAAGGACAAAATGATCAAGGTAGGTGCGAAAAACCCCATTCATGAGGCTCATGAAAACTAAAGGCGCATTCGTCAACCCAAATGGTACTACTATGAATTCATAGTGACCATAACGAGTGCGAAACACTATCTTATGAATATCTGCATCCTGGATATGCAACTGGTGATATCCAAATTTTAGGTCAATCTTAGAGAATATCTTGGCTCCCTTTACCTGATCAAAAAGATCATCAATACGAGGCAAAGGATATCTATTCCGGATGGTTACCTTATTCAACTGTCGGTAATCAATGCATAACCGAAGAGAACCATCCTTCTTCTTAACAAAGATAACAGGCGCACCCCAAGGAGAAACACTAGGACGAATAAATCCCTTGGCTAACAATTCTTCTAGTTGTAACTTCAATTCACTCAACTCCTGAGTGATCATTCGATATGGAGCTCTCGAAATAGGTTCTGGACCAAGAACCAAATCAATGTGAAAGTCTATGTCTCTCTTTGGAGGCATACCAAGAATATCTAATGGAAATACATCAGCATACTCTTGAAGAATAGGGTGACAATCAAGAGCGATTTCTCGACTCTTTAACTCATCCATGTCCTCAAGAGTAACTACATAAAGCTGACACCCTCTACGCATGCACCGCTTAAGTTGCATAGCAGAGATTATACGTAAGGATATTGGTCTCTGAACTCCAACAATTTTCACTTCCTTGCCAAGGTCATCTAAACACTCCACTATCTTCTTGCGATAATCTACGTGAGCATTATGAGAAGATAGCCAATCCATCCCCAACACAACTCCATAAGAACCCAAAGGAATGACTCGAAGGTCAACTGAAGTAACTATGGTTCCTAGATTCAACTCACAACTAGGAATAAAGGCATCTACAGAAACACGGACACCTGTAGCCAACTCTACTTGCCACCTATTCATCTCCTTAGCAGACGTGAGTCCACACCGCTCCACAATAGATGAAGAAATGAAAGAATCTGAAGCACCAGAATCAAAAAGTACAGAGATAGGGATTCCACCTAACATACCTGTTGCTTCTATAACTGTACCCTGATGATCAGCTTGGTGGTTATCCACCGCTGCGAACACTCTGTGAGATCTGCCTGCATCTCCCACTGTAGGCTCTGACACTGCCGGTCATTGACTACCTGTGTTGTGGAAACGCTGAGGACACTGCGTAGCTCTGTGACCATATTGCCCACAAGAGAAGCAAGCTCCTCTATTACTTGTCAGACCACTGGATTGCTGATAATTTCCCTGGCTAGGAGCATGAGATGCACTTTGTGAGGATTCCCCTGTAGGGCCCTGTCTACCCCTCTTCCAATTTCTATTTTTCTTAAATTGAGCATTGCCACCCTTCTGGCTCTGGAACTGTTTCGGTTTTGATGGTTGCTGCTACTATGGTCCACCCTTAGTAGGTGCCTGAGGAGCCCTAAATGGTGCAGCTGACTGAAACTGATTACCACGAGCTCTATTCCCACTGGAAGGAGCACTCCCTATTTGCACACCTGTTTGCCCACCAAGAGCATGGCTAAGGTTTAGCTCTACCAATCGGGCCTTTGCCACAGCTATCTCTACTAAGGTTGGCTCAAACACCCTAACACCTCCACTAATGCGATCATTCAAGCCCCTCAAGAAATGTTGCACAAGCATGGCCTCATTATTACCAATTCCAACATACTACTTGAGCTCATAGAATCTATGCTCATATTGGTCTACCGTCATACCATACTGTCGTAGTGCATGGAACTCATCTACCTGAGTCTGTTTCCACTGGGGTGAGAGAAACCGTGCCCTAAATCTCTCTAGAAACAGCTCGCATGTCATAGTGTTAATGCACACACCGATCATTTCCTCCTCCAGTCTCCACCAGATTGACGCGAAGTTTTCGAGACGCATAATAGCACATCTTGCCTTGGTGTTGCTACTATATGGGAATATAGAAAAACACCTATCCAGACCGATAAGCCAAGTCTCTGCCTCTAGACCAGTACCCATACCATTAAAGATAGGAGGGTTGGACCTCATCAAGTCCTTTATGTGACCCAAAGAAATAAAATCTTCATTGCTTGCAATCCCTCTCCTTCTGGGAGATCTTTCCCTCTCTCTCTCTTCTGGCATTGGGTGAACAACCTCAGGCCTAGGGCCTAACCTAGCAAGAACCTCCTAAAACATTTATCTTAGCTCTTCCCTTTAGTGAACCTGTTCTTCTGTGTGAGGTAAGTCCTGATGAACAGACTGTTCTGGCTCAGCACTAACATGAGTAGGTGGTGGTGAAGGACTATGATGATCAGAACCACGGCCTCATTCTCCACCTCTTCCTCTACCTCTGCCTCTATTGCAACCACCATACAGCCACCTCCCCTAGCTCTCCTAGCCATGACCGAGTACTACAAAAGAGAAAAGATTCAGATTTATGACAAGGATAAACAAGGAAAAACACAAATGATAAGACCTAATATATTAAAAAAAAATACAATCAAGTTGAATAGGCACACTACAAACCCAGAGTACCCAGTGTTGAAACTTTGCTCTCATACCAAATGTAATGCCCCGTCAGGAACCCTAAAGGGAAAACATCATAATCTATGCAACTAAGGGTGAAATAATTTTATTTTTTTTTAAATTAAGTCCATGAATTTAAACCTTAGCACACCTAATAACATAGCGGAAGTCTAACACCTGAGTTTCCTAAGGGTTACCAACGAATATTACTTCGTAAATTAAATATTTAAGATAAAATTTCCACAATGAAAGAATCTAAAATACTTCAAGCAATCATATATTATATACAACAGAATTAAGTAATTGAAGTAGCATACATTACAATATTTCTTTGCTTTCAATATTTGAAAATACATGTTTTAAAAAATGAAATTACATCATGAGCTAAAATGTTACAAAGTGAAAGTTACATAAAGTTTCTTTTCAAAACCTCTAGTTTTCAACTGAATAATGGATAGGAACAAGAGCCGGTACATGAATCACGATCCAAGAACATTAGCAAAGTCCTTCCTCGCCTGAAGGTACGTTCCAGTACATCCGATGGGAAGTGACACTACCACCCGACCATGTGATTCTGAGAAGGAACCACCCCACTGTGCTGGAGATAGTAGATAACCCTCAAGCAAGCAAAATGAAACAAGAACGAAAGAACTACAAGACTCCACTTACATTCATTTGACCCAACTCACAATACACTAGTGACTCTAAGGAGAAAGTGTCATCGCATGTCTTACGGTGGATACCATGGTATGGCCTCCACAGGTCCCGACCCCCATCTTGGGTTATCCTGGTAACCTCTCCCAAACCTCCAATTACAACTAAGACTCATGCGGACCTTACCAATCCTCTCATGAAGACAAGGTGGTAAGTTTTCCATTCCAAGCCTTCTCGCTACATTATGAGCCCTGTACTAGCACTCACCTATGTGTGAGGCACATTATTTTATTTAGCTTTTTATTCTACCCTTCCCTAATCATTTATTAGGTTTTCACTTTCTTAACCAACTTCCAACGGGTTATCCTCTCACCACTTTGGGCACGGCCCTTGCTCGAAAGCCACTCTCTCTCTTAGGACACTACGGGTTAGTTCTATCTACAAAACTCTATGGCGACACAGAAAGCTATTCCCAATCTTGACCTACCTCGAATGAAAGATACATAATTACTAACCTAAGGTTGACCATTACGAACAACTCATAGTGGCTCATTTCCATAAGGTTATACATCTAAATAACTGGCCAAGACACGACACACAAGACATACTGACAACATGACTTAATGTACTTAGTTGCGACCACCATATAAAACAAGGTAATCTTACGTACCAACACCTATCACAAAATTAACTTGCAATACGAATATACGTTGTCAAGACACGAAGAACAATATGGTCGGTAAAACACAAAATTTTACAATTATTGACAAGTTTAAGAGTTCAATTACTCTTGTTAACTAATACAGGTATGCCACCTTAATAATTTCCATTTATAAAATAGACGAAGATTAAAATAGATATATTTATTTCATCAAGGAAGTCTTACAATAAGACATAATACATTTCTTCCATATAATAACAAGTGTGAAATTTGAACTTAAACACTATTCCACTTCTATAGTCATAACGTAATCACAACTTCTATTATATGATTTTATTTAACAATCCCTAATGATAAATAAAACATAACCATAACTATTTCATAAGCAAGACAATAACATGACATATAACAGAGATTGTAAATATTAATGAACGTAAACTAAGAAATTCCTGACCTATTTGAAGTGTTGATCAATATGCAAGACATTAACGCCCTCTCGCCTATAAATGTGCCTTGCTTGCGATCCTTTTCACCAATAATTTCCAACTCTATCAAAAAACAAACAAACAACTCTCTTGATACTATCAAAACACTATCCTCTCTAAACCTATTCTTCTTTCTGCAATCCACCGTCCTTCCTTGGATACCAAAAATAACTTCTCTAATCCTTCATTGCATGTCCCCCCCTCTTCTCTTCCAACTCAATGGTCTATATATAAGGTTGTCATCTACCCTCTTTCCTACTTTCAGGCTACCTCTAATAGAGGTGGATTGACTCTAAGTGACACCACTCAAGATCTAATTACATCATAACAGTCCTAATCGTATATGAACACCTATGTGTTCACCATGTAAAGTTATGCATTAAGCATTTCATGACACCACACCACTAAAGTGGTTAAGTCCATATTAATAATTTATCCATGAGGCTTTTAACTCCAAGACTAAGTCGACTTTACTAAAAATAACTTCCTAAAAATAAGCAAATTAAATAACTATCTAATACATGTTGATAATGGTGGATATGGATGGGTTTATGTGGGTTGGTAAACCACATTATTCTCCAAGTTACTCCCTACATTACCTCTTAACCCTTCATTAATTCCTTCCACTACATACCTGAATGGATATGGTTGCATATAAATTGGTGTCACTTTCTACTTAGGCGGTGAGTGAATCAACGTGTAGAAGCCTTTATTTAAAAGGGAGAAGGGTCGACTAAATAAACCGGTCTCCCTGCCATTACATCGTGATTGGTTATCACTTTGAACAGTGAGAGGGTGAGAGGTGTCATTGCTGACTGCAGTGTTTTAATGGAGGATACCTCTTATTGCTCTCTAACTGCAGTGATAGTGGAGGAAGAGGGAGTGTGTGGTTTATGAAGGAGGAGGGTAGTCGGTGGTAATACCGACTCCTCCCTATATTAAGGGGGGTGGTCGATATTACCATCGACCACCGTTGACCAAACTATAACCCTCGCCACCTCCTATTCAATCAAGTTTATTTAATTCTCTTTAATATAATTTCGTTATTATGTTTTAATAATTAATTAATAACTTTCATTTTAATATTTAAACATTAATCTTCCTAGCAATTTTACGTTTAAATATATAAATATATACTTGTTTTCAAATGCTTATAACTAATGACCCCTTTTTTTCATATAGATTTATATTCGAACAATCGAATCATATATATATATAACTCTTTCGAAAAGCTTATTAATATAATATATCTATAATTCTAACTTTACATGCATAATCCAAAACACAATAACCCAATGGGCGATATCAACTACTAATAATTCGATCACCTTATCTTAACTCCAATAACTACTTATAAGTGACTATTGCCTTCTGAGTATATTATGCCCTTACATATATTCAAATGATCGAATTGCAACTATCGAGCTAACAAGCTAATAAAATTCATATCAACTCATACCAAGATATTAACTCGTCCTTTATAAACAATATTAAGTCACTAGATCACTTGATTCTTTTTCCTCCAATTAACAAAACTACTCTTTACTCTTATAGACGTAATAAATGTAACAATTACCAATGACATACAAAAATTGGGAACACTGGGCACGCAAACTGAGCAAGCATCATGCGACTTTTATAAAGATCAAACAATAAAATATGAAGACCAAACCAATTGACAGAATGACTAACTGAAGGCACTCACCTGAGTGTAACTGACTAAAAATAGGGTTAACTACTATCTCCTTCACTTCCGTCAGAAACTATAAGGCACGCTCAGACCTGTGTAGCCAGGTGGAGACGATACCCCGTACCTACCCGATACTTGTACCTGCAACATCCTGCATCACCGACCACACATGCATACATGTATATATAGAAATTTCAACATACACACTGATGAAGGAGAATCGCGATGTTCCCTATCTCACCGAGATGAGTGAAGGAAAATCGTCCCCTTGCATCCCATACACTCACAGATACACAACACACAGTGCATAGATGAAGTAAAGCGTTAGTACATAGCAATGAACCATATAATGCCATAAAACATAAGTACATAAATACTGCAAATAAATCATATATCTCATAATCAGATAAAACATGGAACAATGTTATATAATTATGAATAACAAATGATAATGTATCCACTAAGAATAACAAGAACAAAATATTAGTTTAAATGAGTAGGGGTACTACAGAAACTAACCAAATAAATAAGAAAACAAAGATAATTTTTTATTTAAAAGATCATTACAAAACATGCATTTAACTAAACATGATCATATGGACATACATGTAAGCAAGTGGAATTAACTTACAACATGTATAGATTAACATTCCCTAGCGTATCTCAATGACATTACTTAACATAACATTAAAATATGAACAACATCATATAGATTTACAACATCATTTCCTACAATAATATTAATATAATTTCAACTAAGAACATGGGAAAGAATTCATTTAATTGCACCATTATGCATACACAAATACATCTTATTATTACCACTAATACTATAGGTTTACTTTAATGCTCCAAAACCAAATGTTCCTAATCATTAATTCCATCATCTAGAAAATTTCTTCAATACTAGAACATAACCATACCATTCTTAATAAAAGAATCTAGACACTGGTCTTTTTATATCACACAACTCATAATACAACTAATACAAATATGGTCCATGCAAGTAATACCATCTAATCCAACAAGGAACCATAAACACTAACTTACAAGAATAATAATCTAAATTAAATATGCTATCTCACTCAAGTGGATAATCTCCAATATACAACATATACAACATCTTCTACAATAGTGAATTCTAGATTCTACTTGTAAATATAATTATCCAAAGTACATGATTGCAATGATGTCTTCTAGTCACATAGAAAACATGATAACTAGTCCAAGAATCCAAGCACAAGCTGAAGAGATAGAGAATCCTCATCCATGCACACAAACATCCAATGAAGAAGATTCCAATGGAATAAGACAGCAAACCGCCTGACCATGTGACCAAAAAGGTCCATCCCTCATATTGTAGAGAATGACATAAGGTCCCACACATACTTTAAACCTAAGTTAACACCTAACATCCAAGGAACATAAACATAGACTGCAACCACATCTAAAATTCAGCTAAAAAGAACATAACCAGATACACAATACATGTCTCAACCATAAGCTTAAAGACACCAGAGGCTATCATCAAAACAAGGATAATGTACTAAGACACATAGGGAAGAGTGGCATCACATGCCAACACAATAAAAAGGGTTTACCTAGTAGTCTCTAGACCTTAATGCCCGTGATACCCATGCAAAACCATCTCAACCTTTGAGAGAACAAAGGGAGTTCGGTCATGCCTGTAGTACCCCTGCCCTAATCAAATTCTAATCTCGGTTTGACCTTGGTTAGTTTATCATGTTATAATGTTACAGTTAGATGTTTTGATTTTTGTGCATACCTGTTAATGTGGTTTTCGCACCAATTCGTGTGCAAGTTTATTAGTTCTCCTATTTTGTGTTATTAATCTTGGGCTAATGCTTTCATTAAGTATATATATGTATGCATGTATGACTCTTGGTTGCAGGAGATTTCAAGTACAGTACCGCATGGGTTTGAGGTTCATCTTCGCCTGGATTCGCAGGTTTGAGTGTACCTCTTTGGTCCTTAGAATTTGGATTAGGTGGTCATACGACCCTCGTTTGACCATAGTCATGCTCAAGTGAGCATCGTCAATCGTCGTCGATATCCCCTTTGGTTTGGGTATGCAGGTCATTTGTCTGTTTGGCTTTCTTGGGTTGTGTGTTTGTGTGTGGTTAAATTGAGTGATTAATCCTTAATATTTAATTTGATTTAATGTGTGTTTTCACATTAGTATTTTGGGGACTTAATTAAATAGGATTCCTTTTATGTGATTAATCATTAATTAGAATTGCCCAATTCAAGTTGGTATCAAGTTCAATTAAATGGCTAATTTTAAATAATGAATATTTTCAGTTATGCTTTTGAAATGAAAGATTTAAATTTAATTGAAATAGAATTAATTTAATCTTGTTGGCATTTTGAAATAGAAAGGTTAATTTCAATTATTTGAGAAGATCAATTTTAAATTGAAAAGCAAGTTTGATATATTGATATAGTTTAAAAGAATGAATTCTTGGGATTTATTTTAAATAAAAATATTTTAAATCCAAAAATAAATTTTGGTCAAACTTTTCCCATTTAACCTAGGTTTTGGAAAAATATTGAGGGGATTATTTTTCAAGAGTATTTTTGGGGAATGAAATTTGGGGATTTTTGCAAAAGAAAGGATTTTTGGAGCTTGCAAATTAGGCTCTCCTTCAATCTTGCTAGGATTGTTGAACCAGGTAGGCCTCTAGTTTATTTCCTTGGTTTCTTTGTTTTAAAGAAATTGTTTTTGGTGTTTTTTTAGAAATTTAGTTGTACAGATTAAAAATCTTATGTATTTAGGAAATGAAGGAGTTGTAGTTTGAATTTCTGAATCTAAAACCCTCATTTCTTCCTTTCCAAACCTCTAGGTGTCATTTTTGCTTGTACAAATTGTGTTTCAAAAAAAATAATAAAAATTGGGGGTTTGGTTGTTCTTGATGAATTTTTGTTCAAACTCCATTGAAGGTTTCCTGATTAGCTTTTAAATTGAAATTTAGTTTGGGGTTTGGCAGATTTGTTGTTTAAATATTTGTTAATCAATCTTATTTTTCCAATAGGGTGTTTGATTGAAAGAAATTTTCCTTTTCTGGGTTATTCTATAAAAGCAAAATTTTAGAAAAGCCAAGGTTTTCTGGAAAAATTATTTTAAGTCTCTATTGAGACTGTGTTTTTGACTGTGTAATTATTGTGTTAATAGTTAAGAAAAAAAACTTAAAAATAATAATAAAGCAACGCCACATGGCAGGGAAAACCCCCACCATGCGGGGAGGTAGCGTGCTACCAGGAGTAGCGGCTGCTACCAATTGGTAGCAGCACTACCAATGGTAGCAGCCTGTTACCATTTGGTAGCAGCTACTACCAATTGGTAGCAGTGCTACCAATGGTAGCGGCCTGTTACCATTTGGTAGTAGCACTACCAATGGTAGCGTGAGCTACTAAGGGGCCCACGTGGGTACCCCCCTTTTTCACTTTAAAAAATTATAATTTTTTTTATATACTTTTTTTAATTGCAAAAAAAAATATAATAATTTAATATTTTAATAATAGATAATTTTAAATATTTTTAATTATATTAAATATGGTCATTAATTAATAATTTATGATTAATTTATTATTAATTAATTGTATAATGGTAAATATACATTAGTTAATATTCAAATTCTATTTTATTATTAATGCATATTTTTCTAATTAAATACTTGCTTTGTTAATTTTGTTATTAATTATTAATTTGTTATATTTTATTAATCGTAGATTAATAAATATATATTAATTAATACTTAGTTTTGGTATTGTTTTATATGTGCGTAAGGAAGTAATTTGTGGATTTGGGAAATGCTTGCCTATTTTTGGTTCCTTTAAATGTATGTATCCTTAATCGGAAAAGTGTAATTTGGTTGTAGAAAAGATGAACTTGGAGGAATTAATTTCGAACCAGTATGACAATGATGTTTTATTTGAAGATTAAATATCATATTTAGATGGTTAATGTTTATTTAATTATATTCATGTGAACTTGGTTTGAAAACTTGTATTGATGTATTTATGTTATGTTTTGATGCAAATAAACTTAGTGAGTTAGAAAACCAAGAACGACCTGTACCTAGATGAGGTAGATAATTGCAATCAAACTTAGATCATTTAGAAAACTTGATCGACTTTTAATGTTTAAACCATTATGGAAAAAGATTGTATCTACTGGTTATTGCCTATGCAAGTTTATATTTATGTATTCGCTTTTGCTTAAGTAATGGCAAGACATTGATTTGTTGATTGGACCCTGTCATATGGTTGATTTGGGGTACCTGTTTCTGTCCTCGGTCTTGAGTTTGACTATTGTCTTGTGATGGTCTTGTATCTGGTCATGTCCTTTATGCAAGTGTCGAATGATGATTTGTGGTTGACCATAGTTGGTCAGGTCTCTAGTTAGAGTACCGTCTGTCAGTGCACCTCATATGAAGTCATGTTTGACCAAATGGTTGTTCCCTCCATTTTGAACTCTATTTGCTTGACCTTGTGTATTCCTAGGTTTAGGAGTTCATTGAGTATGGTCCAGTGTCGTATGGGAAAGTGGCTTTCGATTGGGGGCTACGCCCAAAGTGGTTGTTGGGTAACCCATCGAAAGTGTGTCTAATAAGTGATAACCTAATAGCATATTAAAGTGCTAGTTAATGAATCACTAAGTAAGATTATTATGCCTCACACATGGGATGAGTGCTAGTACAGACTCGACATGCAGTGAGAAGGCCTGAAATGGCAAACCATCATCCTTGTCTTCACAAAAGGATGTGTGGGTCCACATGAGGCTTGGATGGGTTGGAGGTTCGGAATAGGTTGCTAGGGTAACCCAGTGGATGGGGTCGGAACCTATGAAGACCTACCATGGTAGCCATACCAGGTTATGTGATGACACTTGTCCCTTACATTCGCTAGTGTGTTGTTGTGGCGTCTTGATAAGAGTACTGTTGTGGAGTCATCCTGTTGCTTATGCCCTTGTGAGTACCTGATATCATGTTAGACCTTGGGTTTCTTATGATGGGTTGCGAAGACTTAGTTTTGTGGATGCTCTAGTGGATCTTTGTATTTGCTTATATTATGTTCAGTTGGATCCTTTCCTATTCAGGGATCATTTATATATTTATTTGACCGATGTGGTCGTATGTATTATTGGTTATGTTCGCCTTGATGGCAGGATTGTATATGATGCGACCTTATGTATTCTTCCCTATTATTTAATGATCATAGGGGTCTTGCAATTGAGCAGACTGGAGATGTAGCCCCCTAGGGGTGAACTCTGATATCAATTCAGTGTTATGTGGTGCTTATGTTCTTATGTTCCTTTTTAGTTTTAGCATGTATAGATGGCATTATGTTAGAATGTATTAAGTGGATTAGATGAAATTAATCTTAAATGCATGTATGCAGTCATCTTTTAAATGCAATAATGTGGATCATGAAAAAATGTAGTTTTGAATAATAGAATATATTCAGTTATTTATAATGAAATTAAGTATGCATGGAAAGAACTCATTAGTACATAATGAAATTAAAGTATGCTATGAAATTAGATGCATGATTTAAGTTTTAATGGAAGTTAAAATGTAAGGTATGGATAAATTTTAATGGATGAACCTTATCATGTGATCTATATTTTTGTCTTACTAAAAGAAATTTATCCCTGTTTAAAGTATTATCTTATCATTAAGTTAGTTAGCTTAATTAAATTAATTAGCATGAGTTAAGTTAATGTGGAATTAATTAATCACATTGGGAAACTCTTTAGGTGTTAGTTGAAGCCTTCCGTTGTGTAATTTGAACTTTGATATCTCATTGTATCATTATGTTGTGTTTAATTAAAAAAAAAATTATGTGCACTCCATTTGTGTGTTTTAGATTTATCCCTTTGGGGTTTCCTAGTGGGGCATTACAATGCCAACCAAAGGCCTTCCCAAACTCATCTTGATCTTGAAATAGCACTCTAAGCCATGAGTGAGTCTCCGCAAATCATATTATTATTTTATTAATGTGAATGCTACTACCCAACCCATCTATATTAATTAATTAGGGTTATCACTTGTTAACTAGAAAAACTTCCAATGAGATCTCTTGGTAGTCTAGACCCTGTCACCCATCATAAGAGATCTCCTAGCGGTCTACCTCTCATGACTCTAGCACCCATTTAAAAATCACTCCCCCTATCATGTTCCTATACCTAAGGTATACAAATAAACATACATGCAAGGATTACATAATATATCCACCCAAAGATTCCATATACAAAACTCATTCATAACCATAATTGAGCCCATAAATCAATATTCTAATAGTCTCATGTATAATCCAAATCATGGAACCAATAGTCACAACATCCATGTATTTCCACAATGATATTCCAACAATTCAATAACATGGCATATCCAACGTAGAAGCCATAATGCAACGGAAATCCAATTTTGGTAAAAATCACAAACTACAAAAATCAATTAGCAAGATCAAAATAGTAGAATGGCGCCTTTACAAACCAAACTAGCCCATACACAAACTCTTCTAGCACCTTTGTGACTCAGAACAATGCTTTCATGACACACGGTGGCACATATATTAACCAAATTAGCACATTTAAATAACAAAATAGAAAATACACAAAAAGTCAAATGGCGCATATACAACCCAGTCTAACACATTTTCAAAATAAATTTGTGCATCCGCATAATAGAATAGCACATATAGCAAAAAAAAATAGCGCATATCTTCACCAGAATATGTCATATGCAACTAAGAGCCAAAATGACTCAGATGCAAACAAAAATTAAAATGATTAAGTCTAAAATAGGCTTGAACACAAATTAAGACACCAACAAAAAATCATAAGGGTGTTTGACCACAAAGTATAAGCTTACAACATAATAACCTGAATACAATAAACTAGAACAGGGCAAGTTTCTCTCGACATTGCACAAAACTTCTTCTTGACATCATATAGGAAACTCATTCTCGACAATGCAAAATTTTGAAATCAAAACTTAGAATCACAATACAAACGATATCTCCCAATGAAATGAATTCAAATCTTTTGAGCCAAAATCTCAAGAAACTATATGGCGATAAAAACCCAAATGGCTTCATATACCCAAAACCAAAGAAATAAAACCATGATAATGTTTTAATATAGGAACATATCTTCAACTCACACAAAAATCATACTTCCTTTCCAAGAATCATGGTGCATACAATCTTTCCATAAAATCAAAATGCCATAAGGAGGGATTCAAAACCAATGACTTGGAAATGAAGAAATGGACAAAGGAAATTGAAAAAGAATTATGAAGTTGCCAACCAAAATCTAACAAACTATCCCCACTCAATCACAACAACAAATAAAAACCAAATTCTAGCTCCAATCCTCAAGCATTCGTAGGAAAATTCATCTCAAAACCAAACTCAAAAATTACAATAATTTCAAGCCAAAAAGAACCTCACACCAATCTCAAAAATCCATATTTATAAATTTTCCCAAAAAGAATACCTCGCCAAAGCCCAAATAAAAAATAATGAAAACATAATAATAAAGTTACCAACCATTCCCAAGAATCGAGATAAAAATAAAACTAAATAATATCATTAACCAAATGTAACTCCCAAAAGCCAATAGTAAAAGAGGGTAAGTAAATAAATAATAAAATAAATAAATAAAAGGGTTAAACAATAAAACAAATAACCAATTAAATAAATAACTAAATAAACTGATAACTAATAAATCACTAAATCAAATGCCCAAATAAGATAAATGCTCAATCAAGTGTGAATCCCACAAAATGAACATTGATATATTATAAACTCCAACAAAATGAATGTGTCTCTATTAATACCAATCATAATAATTAATTAATGTTAATAACTATATAAATCAATTAATTAATAATTTAATTTATACCACAACTCCACAAAGCATCCCAACATAGGATTATATAATATACTGCATAACAACTAACAAGGCAACTATAGCGAAGACACTAAGATTGACAAGGTACCAACTAAGCCTAGAGTTTGTGATAGGGTCTCATGTCACCTCCAATAAACTTACCATTGGGATTAGATACACATTCAGGCCTAGGAAACCAAGTGGAGTTGATGTTTAGTACCTTCAATCCTATACCACACCAACATATATGCAACAACATATACATCACATATAACACAAAATAATCAAACAGGTGGAAGAGAATCACAACATCACACCCTTCTTGTAAACGAGTGGTATAACATGATCTCTTCCACGACCACAACATAATACAATCATGATAACAAAGCATCATTAATAACATCATCACCATATCCAATATAAGTATGAAATAAGGTTAGCTCATAGCATGATATTGCCACAAGTAAATATAAACCACCACATCCATACAATGGGTGCTCATATGTAACCAAACATATGTCCAACCATCACAATAGTTCTGATTATATTATCATCCACATAAAAACATAATATATCAACTATTAATATGTGATGTCTAGCATCAAACTATAAGCATCTGACATATATAATAAATCCATAAGTATCAACCAAAAGCATCATAAAAAGAGTCTAAACTAGGTTCATAAAGTCTATCGATGCATAAAAGAAAGATGAATCATGGAGGGGCACTACATGTATTAATTGAGACCTCATTCTTCATTCGAATAATCTAACTTTTTGTTCATTGTTACTCTTTCACATTATCTAGCAATCATCTAGTTTTAGCATTATCATTTTACCAAAATTATTTAATCTTAGAATTACATTTCTAGTATCCTTGATATCATCCTTGCTATCATTCATAATTGCACCTGCACAATGAGACCTACATCAAATTAGAGAAGAAATGAAGAACAATGGAGCCACATTGAAGGAATGCTATGGTGATATCATTTTATGTTTTGTATTTCATTTCAATGTCTTTATTGGTTAGATTACGAAATTTTAGCATAATTATTTAAGCTTTTGATTCGCTTTGATTGTGTTAATGTTTCATTCATTTTCTCAAAATTTTCCAATCTATAAGACTAAATTATTTAATTAAAATTTGATGATTTAGGTCACCCTAAAAATTGAACTATTAGCCAAATTTTGATTCCCAAATTTCCATAAATAGCCAATTGATGAATATTAGCCACTAAAAAAATCAGTCCAGACTTGTGTTCTAGTATTTAAAGATATTTAATGTAATTCTAATCATCTTCAACAAATCAAGAATTCAGTCATTTTAAATGAGATATTAATTTAGTGACATGCTTTGATGTGATCTATTAAAAGTTATTAATAATTTACATTGTAGACACTTGTCTATTGTATTTGATATTGTTTGATTTCAAATGGTTCATTAAGATATAATGTCATCATCACAACTAAGTTGTATAATAAACAAAAAAAAAAAAACTTATTAATACAACTAGTCAACTCTCAAGAAAGGAAAGGAACTACACATTAGATCAAGTTTTAGAATAGAATGTTACACATATTTCGAGCATGGGTATACAACTATGATCATAGGTTCATTGACATGTAAACTTGTTCTTTGAATTAACAAAGATTAAAAAGAAAACGTTTAGCAAATGGTTTTAGAAAGAAAGACATTTTTAAGAATATTTGAAATCAATATTCACTTGTATTTTTTCTAACTATCAAGTGAAATACACTTATTTTCTATATAATTTTCTTACACATTTTCATTACTAAACTCGATATCTTCTTATTTTCGCCTAATTTTTTGTATGTGTATATATATATATATATGAATTATACCAATATAAACGTAAAGCTTATGTATACTTTCTAGGTAGTATTAAGAAAAGAAAAAAAAGCTTTCTTCGAGTGAGTGAAAACTTCTGTCAAATCGAGCTCTTACCAATCATGAAAGAATCAGAAGATGTCCTTTTCCGATGAAGAGTTTGATTTATTTATTTTATTAAATTATTTTGTTCAAAACTTAGTGAATCTTAAGAGGAGGACATCATCTCATATCTTCAAAGCAAACAATATGCTTATCTCAAGACAATGTCTTCAGCATTTTCTTTGGTCTCGACTTTTTATGATTCTTCTGGAATTGTCCATTTTCTTTTCCATGAAGAAAAGAATAAAATTTTAAATCAATCAATCTTGATTGGAGGTGAATTTTTTAAAGATGATACGTTGTTTGGCTATATGGATGAAAGGTTAACTTGGTTGTTTCTCATGTTTAGCTTTTTCTGTAGCTCTATTTAAATATTAAAAACTTTTATCAGTTAAATATTAATAATTAATTTGATCTTTTAAACATATCAAAAAAAAAAAAAATTATCTTATTTCATCGAGCAATATCAATCTTCTACAAATTCTTGTTTAACGATAGTCCTCTTATATATCTATTTATTCAATGAAAAAATCAAAATATCTTTAAAAGTCATTGGGATTAAAGTTTTCATTAAAATCAAAATGGCATCTATAAAGCTACAAGTTACCATGAGGATTGGGGTGTGTGCTTTGATTTCAACATATCTTTAAAGTTCATTAAGATTAAAGTTTTCATTAAAATCAAAATGGCATCTATAAAGCTGTAGGTTACCATGAGGATTGGGGTGTGTGTGCTTTGATTTCAGCATATCTTTAAAGTTCATTGGGATTAAAGTTTTCATTAAAATCAAAATGACATCTATAAAACTGCAGGTTACCATGAGGATCAGGGTGTGTGTGCTTTGATTTCAGCATATCTTTAAAGTTCATTGGGATTAAAGTTTTCATTAAAATCAAAATGGCATCTATAAAGCTGCAGGTTACCATGAGGATTGAGGTGTGTACGTTGATTTCAGCATATCTTTAAAGTTCATTGAGATTAAAATTTTCATTAAAATCAAAATGGCAAAGCTGGAAGTTACCATGAGGATTGGGGTGTGTGCTTTGATTTTTTTGTTTCAATCACAATGTCTGTTCTTGTTTGGGAGGCCATCTATGCTGGAAAGTATTCTGCGTGGACTGCGTTGCATGATTTTGCACTCCATATTCGAGTACAATGGCTGGTAAGGATTTTAGTACTCACTAGCATGATGTTGCAGCTTGTTCTAGTTGTTCTGGGTGAACGCAGATATCTTACTTCAAGTGGTACTTTGCGTTTTCTTGTTTGGGAGCCTACATTTCTGCGGATGTTGTGGTTATTTCTGCACTTGGGATCATGATGCACAGCGATCGGAAGGAGATTTAGGGAATATGGGCTCCAGTGTTACTGATTCATTTAGGGGGACCAGATGCTATAACTGCTTACTGCATGGCTGATAATGATCTATGGATGAGACATGGATTCAATATGGTTTATCAAGTTTGTGTGGCAGTGTGTATGTCATTTATACATCATCAATGAAAGTCCGTTCCTTGTCGGGACGGCTTAAACATCACACACTAACCCTTTGACCTTGCTTACGTGGCAATTGTGGGCCCATTACCTTTGTCTCTGCTTTTGTCCGTTTCCGTTTCCGTTTCCCGTGAACTTTCAAATTTAAACATTTATCCCGCCCAAATCTTGGTGGATGTTCATAAATGTTTGATCACAGCTTGTAGTCATTTTATATTTACCAGCGTGATCCCAGCTTGTGTCAAATGGGAGCATCTTGCTGTCATCACATGGAAGTGCAGCAGGTCGACTCAGCGGTGACTGGGGCTACGATCTTTATCTCATATGATTGCAGGATATGCACAAAATGCATCTTTTGAAAAGCATTTAAAACACTTTCAAGCAAATGCTATTGGCAGTGAAAAAACCTTGTCAATATCCTCACATCCAGTGCGAAAATGGGAGCTGTGGAACAGGGTATAGACATCCGTCACCAAATAAACTATAAGAGTTATTTTAAAGAAGATATAGGCAAAAATGTCGTTGCAGACATATATGCAAAATGTGTGAGCATAGACAAGAAACGTGAACTGTTTGACAGATTTGAGTTTTTTCTTGTGTTCTTCCTTTCTTTTGTATATAAAGAAAGCTCTTTATGGTAAATTTATTTTAAATTTTGTTGTCTAGTGTTTTTATTTATTTTTTATTTCTAGGATTGGAAGAATTAGAGGATAATTGTAAATAGTTTGCTCAATAATGTAATTATGGAATATCTTTTGGAATATCTTTTTTACTTGTAAAATTTTCATATTTATAAAGAACCCTTAATATAGTTTTATTTTAGTTTTTTCAAATGAAGAAAAATATTGTTTGATGTGCCTAGTTTATTAAAGAGAATTTTATAATTTATTATAAATTATATTATTTAAAATATATGTGCTTTATATTTTAAAATATATACATTTATTATTATTAATAATTATTAAGTATTATTAAATTAATAAAACAAACCTTTCAAATTAAGTTTATTGCAAGCATCACCCAAAATAAAGATTAATCCTCACACACTTGTACTTCCCCAATTTTCATTGTTGACCATAGAGAGTTTTGAGAATATAATTTGTTTATTTACTTAATCTATTATTTTTATAGCTACTAACATACCATTTTTTATTAATATAAATATTTATTTAAAACTTGGTGCTCCCTTACTAAAGATAACCTAGAAATTTCATGTTTTTTAATTCTATCAAAGGTTGGATGTAGTCCTTTATAGATTTTTTTGATATACAAATAATATTTTTTGTGTACAATCTATGTTAGTTTGATTTCAATCATAGTATGAATTCTTTTATTGTTTGCATATTTAGGTTCAACTTTTAAATCTCCTTTTTTAGTTTTGGATTTATCCATGGTTTCAAGAAATTGTTAATTTATTGGGATGCTTCCTAGTTACAAACATAAATACATCTAATTAACACATAAAAAATTTTCTTGCATCCTTGTTGATTTTGATATTTTGTATGAGTTTTACATTGACATTTCTTTGAAAGTAGTAGGCCATACCTAAACATGGTATTTATTCTAATGGTATGCTATTGCATTACTAGAAGTATTAGATTTTAGTTCAAATTAATATAAAATGCACAAGTATAGATGAAAATTAGATAGTCAAATTTAATGAGGAAAAGATGTTGTTCCCCAAAATTTTATTATTAATAGTCTATTATTTCCTTCTTTGAGTTACTTGATGGTTTGAATGCTAACTCTATATCATTGAACTATGAGAAAATTTGTTATAACCTCCTACTATGTAGAAAGATTCATCCTTATTAAATGTGAATCAAATTCACCTTCTATGGGGGTTATTTTGGGCCACGTCTCTTTGAAATATGAAAGATCCCAACTACCTCTTATAGCTCCTAATGATGAGTGAAATAAAGCACAGTAGATTATTATGAAAAGAAAAGAAAAAAATAGACACAATCAAATATGGTTTTGATCTAGACAATATGCAATATCATTCCTATGTTACAATGGCTCTAATGTTTTATGGCCTATGTGTGAGGTATAAATGATTGCCTTGCATGTCATGGCTTTATTGGTTTAATGTCTAACGTATATAGTGTCTAGATGCTCTACATTCATGTAAAGCGAAAAAATTGAACCCTAGTTGCTCTCCCCTCTTCCAACTCCAAGGAGAGAGAAGGGAGGTGACTAGGGTTGACGGTTTTCACTTAGGGGAGACTTTACATTCAAAAGAGGGGTTGAAACCCACAAGATCCAATCCCACACAATGCAAGATTGGATTCTAGATGAGTTTCAAGGGTTAAGACAACAAGGCTACCCTCTTTTGTAAAGAATGTAGATAGAATAATTAAGCTAGGAATGCATAGAAAGTGAGGAAGATTCACTTATAAACTGAGATAGGGATATAGGATGAAGCTGCGGACCTGGAATTAGCAGTAAAATGTCGATACGGCGTTGTCCTGCAAGTTTGAGCAAAAGTTGACGAGACGATGGCGCTCAGCGTGCACACGGTCCTCCGAAAAATCCGCGAAACGAAGGGGGATATGTTCGTCTCTGCACAAGGATTCCAGATCTTCAATTTCAGCCACGTACCTGCAACCTACACACAGAAAAGCGAAGACGATTGGGGGGTTAGGGATTAGGGGTTTGCCCTTAGGTCAAACCCCGGTTTTGGAATTAACCAAGAAATGAGAAATGTTGTAAATGTAAATGTTTGTAATGTAAAACAACTACTAGTACCTTGTTGTAAGGATGTTTGTATCCTTATATGCGAAGGTATAGATGTTGTTGTATGTTGTATGTTGTATGTAGTAAGTGATCTCCTCTTCAATGGTTGAATCCTTGTCTTGAATGCAACACTTAGCCTTGAATGGAGACTTAGAATGCTCAATTGCTTGAAGGAATGCTTGAATGCTTGATTGCTTGAATGTTTGAGTATCGTTTCCACCTTTTTTTCCATCCATCCAAATGGGAGAGGAAAATGTAGTTTATATACTTGTCAATTAGGGCTGATAGACTGATTTTCCCGACCTTAGGCCGACCAGGAAACAATATTTTCCAATTTGCAAACAAAAAGACCCAAAGCCCCATAGGGGACCGAGCCCAAAATAGGGCCAGGGACCAGGGCACTGGGTGCCATGGTCCTGGGGGACCAGGGCGCTGGAAAAATGCAGTTTTTGATGTCGCAGACAAGTTTCAGGGTCTCCATTCAGGTTTCGTGTTGCATCGCCATCGTGAAGACCCAAATGCAGTTGAAATTGCAAGTCTCGCAATTTTAGGACACTACATTTAGCCCCCACTTTAGCGGGAGTATAAGCGTACGCTCATACTTCCGGTAAAGTACAAGGAAACAACATTGAAAGACTTTCACCACGTCAAGGAGGCAAGATACACCAAGCCCCCAGTGGACTAAGGATCTTATGACTTCGATTGACAAAGTAAAAGGGAAGATCATGAGGGAGAACCATGACTGTCAGTAGTAAGGTTCCCTCACTATGAGTCATGCAAGAGAAATACCAAAAATTTTCAAGGCAAACTTAAGTTCGCCAAGAAATTTTCAAGTATCTTGAAGGGATAGACGGGTTGTATGCCCCCCTACGTTAAAGCGATCACACACGTCTCAACGGGGGTGATTGCTTTAAGGTAGTGATACATATAAGAAATGAGAAGGGAAAGGAGCACGTTATCACAAAGATTTAGCCCCCAAGTGTGAGATAAACCCAAGGATAATAGACATAAAACACAAAGCACAAGGTGACTTCACTTTCCTCGGGGTCAGTATGCTGTATGATAGTTCATGTATATCATATGTATGTATGCATAATTGTTCTTCATTCCCCAATCAAGGAAGGTCACCTAGAAGAAGGGAACACATGTGTCTTTTGAGTCAACATGAGAGAGACCAAAAGAGATCTCAATGCTTTGCATCGTCCTCAAGTAGACAACACTAAGGACAACAAATAGAAGAATGAGAATAACACATAGAAGAAGTAACAAAAGAGAGGAGGAGAGAATCTACAATGCTAATGAAACTAGTCTAGCACGTCATCTACCCCCCGATCTTGCTGATCAATGTTTCGGGAAGGCAGGAAACATGCTAGAGGAGGAACATTCAACATAGCAGATAGAGCTATCACAAGATCCAAACAAGGGCTATGTTCATGTTCCAAGCCACGTTGTTCTTGTCTAGGAGCTAGGATAAGTGCTTTAGAAAATTCATTAGATAAATGGTTATCAATATCAACAAGCTCATATTCACTATCAGAAGCAAGAGAAGTAACATTTTCATCATGAATAACATTTTCATCTATATCATCATCAAGATTTATAAAAATAGGATCTTTAACTCGCACAGGATCAAGACCATCATGCATCTTATGTTTAGGAGATTTTGGCTCAATTTCTGGTTGAGGAGAAAATGGAATAATGCTTGTTGAAGGTGATTTTGGAGATTGCAAAGTTTGAGAAGCAGCTGCCTGAGCTCTAAGATGACGCTTTCGTTGGCGTTCACGTGCAAAACAGTTTCGTCTAGTCTTAGTAGGAAGTTGAGAAGATTGAGGAGGAGGAATGTTCTCATCCTTATCACTTGGGTGTTTAGGTTGTGGTCTCTTAGGCTGGATAATAGGAGAAGAGGAAGGTCTCTTCTCTCTATAAAAGGAAGGAGGAAGAACTGCTCCATATAAAGGAGGAATATTAGGTTTAGGAAGAAGACCAAGTCCATCATGACGAGGAGGTATAGGTCTACTTTTAGAAGGTTTTATAGACATAGACATAGTCACATCCATAGGAATGGGTTGGGAATCTTCTTGAGGAAAGACATTAGTTTTATCTTTCAAAGGAAGAACTTCCTTCTCAAGAATGATAGGAATATCAATTTTTGGTGCTCTAGGTTCACTTAGAGATAGGATCATATCTGTTTTCCACTTTTGATAAGATTTGAAAAGATGATCACTTCGCGGTGGAAGAGATTGGAATTGTTTAGGCCAAAAGTAATCAATAGGAACACTAGAAGTTCTTTCAGCTAGTTTAAAGAGACTATGATTGACAGTAACAACTTCACCATTATGGGGAAATTTCAAACACTTGTGAATAGGAGAAGCAATAGCTTTCATGGAAGATAGCCAAGGATAGCCAAGCTTCACACGAAATTGTTCAGATGAAGGAATAATAGCAAAGTTCACATCAAGGGATTTGTTATGGACCTCAATAGGTAATGTAATAGAACCAATTGCAGGAGAAGAAAATGCATCAAATAATTTCACAACCACATCTGTTTTGTCATAGATCACTTGATTCAATTGCAAAGTAAAAAGAAATTCTTCGGTAATAATATTAACCATGCACGAAGGATCAATAAGCACCCCACGGCAAGGTGTATTCTTGACTTTTGCAACTATGTATAAAGGACCATCAGGTGCCCTGATAGTTTCACTAGAATCAAATGTGATGGAAGGTTCTTTAGGGTTTTCTTGCTGCTCTACAAAGTTAATCACATTCGGAGTCATAGACACAAGACCATCAGATGAGAGAGAGGAATCATTAGTCTCAATCGCATTAGAGGTATGAGAAGGTAATGGATCAGTAAAAATCTAAAGATTTTGGTTAGGAGGAGCTACAGATGTGTTGCCTTTATCATTCACTCCAGAAACAGAGATAGTATTATTATCAATCAAATCTTGAATTTTACCCTTTAAAGCAAAACATTTTTCAGTATCATGCCCAGGTTGATGATGAAATTGACAAAAAGATTTGTTATCAAAATAGTGTGAATTAATCTTTGCAGGATCTATTTGCCTTATAGGAGGAAGAGTAAGCACATTTTGTTCCAATAACTTATTCATAATACTATGCAATGATTCATTCAAAGGAGTATACTTTCTTTCTTTCTTGAAAAACTTAGAAATAGGAGGCACACCTGATGCTGCATTCACATTGTTGTTGATGATGTTTTCATTGAATTTGATGGAATATCTGTTCGGTTTAAACTTCCCAAATGGTTGTTGACTACTATCACCCTTATCACTCAGAGCCATAGGATGTGATTGTTCCATTTGACTCACAGTCAGTTGATAATTGTGAAGAGTTGCACACAACTGTTGGAAAGAAGTAAACTCAGAAAAAAGAAGTTTGTCTCGAATATCTTTTTGTAAATTAGAAATAAAGATTCTTTGAATATCATTGTCAGGCACTGGAAAAGAAATTTGAGCATACAAATGCTTATATCTACCAATGAAATCAGTCACTTTTTCTTTAACACCTTGTTTACAATGCATTAAATCAATCAAAGTAACTTTAGGACTTATATTGTTTTGAAATTGTTGAATGAAAGCATTTGCAAGTTGTTCGAAAGAAGTAATAGAATAAGAAGGCAACGAGCAATACCATTGTAGGGCTTTGTCTCTTAATGTTCTAGTAAACAGTTTTGCAAGCAACCTTTGGTCATAAGCAAAATCGGTACAAATTGTTTGAAAAGTCTTAACATGTGTTAGAGGATCACCTTTACCATTATAAAGCTCTAAATGCGGGATTTCAACATGCTTAGGAGGGATAGCTCGAACAATGTCAAGAGAAAGTGGGCTCGCAACATCAAATGTGGGCACACTAAACTTAGATTGATTCATAGAGGCAATTTGTTGCTGTAAAGAAGAGACAGTTTGTGCAAGATTATTAATGGTCGCTTCAGTCGAAGAATTCATATTAGACGTGTTAGATTGAGATGGAGGTGTTATGTTATTGAAAGAAGTAAAGAGTAAGGTGGCGGGACGCTATGATAGTTAGTCATAGGAGATGATTGGAAAGGAGGAACACTACAAGGAGGAATGGAATGGTTGAATGAATTGCCCCCTTGCGCTAGGTTCATTTGTGAAGATGTAATAGGAACACTCATTGAAGGAATGAATGAAGAAGTCGGATTAAATGAAGGAAGAGGGTTAATTGAAGAAAAGGGATTGCCCCCATGACTAGTGATCACAGGGGGAATGTCTTGTATAGAAGTGGTCATTATGTTTGATGTAAAGGTAGGTATGCTAGCAATAGAAGTTGTCAAAGGAATAGAATGATTAACTTGAGTGGGAGGTTGTGCATAACCTAAAGTTTCAACACAACTCTTCATAGGCATCACATTCGAATCCACAATGTGTGCAATACCACGCAAAATATCAATTCCATTCTTATCACTTTGAAGCATATGTTTTAAACCCTCAATTAAAGGAAGAGCTTGACTATCAAGGTATTCTTGAGACATCCATTGTCGAAAATCATCAAATTGGTTATCCAATTTCGAAAGTTGTTCTACAAAAACCTCATGGAGAGCTTCTTCATCATTAGGAGGATTAGAGGAATTACCCATGTCCTCATTAAAAAGGCTATTCAAATTAGGTTCCATCTCCTCGGTAATTAAACCTCAGAAAGACTTATTTCTACGGCTTCGTCTAACGGGAATAGTGTAAGTAGGGCTTATTGTTGTAAAACTCATGCACTAGAGAGAAAGAGAAAATTTTGAATGTAGAGGTAGCAAATTTTAGTAAAATCAGCCAATCTCCTAGATTTAGGCTGTTAAATGCAATCATAACGATCTCCCGAACTTTCAGAAAAAATGTCCGGGACCATGGCGCTCGGAGTGCACACAGTCCTTGCAACTTTTTTCGAAATTTTCCGAGATGAAAGTTATGATGATTTTAAAGCTAATCTGAAAAAATTGAGTGATTTTACGATCTGTAGATAGGCCAAATTAAAGTTGCAATCTCAAAATTGAACCCTACCAAGATTGTCGAAAAATGCAAAATTTGAATTTTGAAAAAGAGAGGGAAACTGAAATTTTGAATTTTATGATTTTAGAGGGAATGTTAAGAGCAATGCAAGTTTTGAAATTTAAAAGTTGACTCAATTTCACGCAAAATTCAATTTTGAAAGTGGAAATCAAAGTTGTTGTAATTGAACACTTAATTTCAAAAGTCACAAATTGCAAGAATTTGAATAAAGCACTGAAATTTCGAATGAATGCAAACACACTTTTCAGATTTAGGACAGTAAGAACACAATTTTGACACAAAATTTCAATTTCAATGATTTTTGAATGATCAGGAGCCTTAATCCAAGCAATCACAAGACCCACTTTGACTGTAATTTTGAAAGTGTTAAAATTGATAAAATCAGCCAAAATTCTAGATTTTAGCAGAAAAATACAATAAGATCTAGCTCCCGAAATTTCGGAAAAAATGTCAGGGACGATGGCGCTCGGAGTGCACACGGTCCTCGCAACTTTTTTCCAAATTTTTAGGGATGAAAGATATTGTGATTTTATTGCGGAATCCAAAGTTACAACTGATTTGGAGATGTTTTGATCAGTGAAATTATCGGTCAAAGGTTGAATCAAGAGGGTTTTAAAAATTAGGGTTTTGACACTTAACCACTTAATTTTCAGAATTAAAGCACAGATATGAATTGATAATTTGCAATAGAAGGGCAGATCTGAAACAAGCATTAACAATTAAATATTTCACAAGTTCAATTTTCAAAAAGAAAATTTAGGGTTTTTTATGCAATTAACCTCTAAAATTTTGCAAAAGATCAAACATGGAAATGTAATCAAGGCATCCAATTTTCAAATCTAACCATGAATAATTAGAAAGGATGTTCACGTCGGGTTCACCAAAATGTAAAGCGGAAAAATCGAACCCTAGTTGCTCTCCCCTCTTCCAACTCCAAGGAGAGAGAAGGGAGGTGACTAGGGTTGATGGTTTTCACTTAGGGGAGACTTTACATTCAAAAGAGGGGTTGAAACCCACAAGATCCAATCCCACACAATGCAAGATTGGATTCTAGATGAGTTTCAAGGGTTAAGATAGCAAGGCTACCCTCTTTTGTAAAGAATGTAGATAGAATAATTAAGCTAGGAATGCATAGAAAGTGAGGAAGATTCGCTTATAAACTAAGATAGGGATATAGGATGAAGCTGCGGACCTGGAATTAGCAGTAAAATGTCGATACGGCGCTGTCTTGCAAGTTTGAGCAAAAGTTGACGGGATGATGGCGCTCGGCGTGCACACGGTCCTCCGAAAAATCCACGAAACGAAGGGGGATCTGTTTGTCTCTGCACAAGGATTCCAGATATTCAATTTCAGCCACGTACCTACAACCTACACACAGAAAAGCGAAGACGATTGGGGGGTTAGGGATTAGGGGTTTGCCCTTAGGTCAAACCCCGGTTTTGGAATTAACCAAGAAATGAGAAATGTTGTAAATGTAAATGTTTGTAATGTAAAACAAGTACTAGTACCTTGTTGTAAGGATGTTTGTATCCTTATATGCGAAGGTATAGATGTTGTTGTATGTTGTATATTGTATGTAGTAAGTGATCTCCTCTTCAATGGTTGAATCCTTGTCTTGAATGCAACACTTAGCCTTGAATGGAGACTTAGAATGCTCAATTGCTTGAAGGAATGCTTGAATGCTTGAATGCTTGAATGTTTGAGTATCGTTTCCACCTTTTTTTCCATCCATCCAAATGGGAGAGGAAAATGTAGTTTATATACTTGTCAATTAGGGCTGATAGACTGATTTTCCCGACCTTAGGCCGACCAGGAAACAATATTTTCCAATTTGCAAACAAAAAGGCCCGAAGCCCCATAGGGGACCGAGCCCAAAATAGGGCCAAGGACCAGGGCACTGGGCGCCATGGTCCTGTTGCAGTTTTTGATGTCGCGGACAAGTTTCGGGGTCTCCATTCAAGTTTCGTGTTGCATCGCCATCGTGAAGACCCAAATGCAGTCAAAATTGCAAGTGTCACAATTTTAGGACGCTACAATTCAATTTCTTTCTTTCATTATTTAAATAGAGATGTGACTCCCTCTAACCTTATTCATTAATTAAAATTGTATTTTTAGCAATATTACTAAAGAGTAATCATATAATCATATTTATCATATAAAAGATTAAGAAAATAAATTATAGTGCACCCTTGAAAAAGTTGTAAAAAATTAGCAAAGAAATAATTAATATTATTAACATTTCATTTGTAATACATCTATGAGCTAATACTATTTGATGATATTATTTAAGAAATCATATTTATGATAATTCTCTTATGGAATGGTGATATTGAGGGGGCTACTAGAATGAATTATCTAATATTTGATTTTAGAGGTGTTTTTGAATAATAAAGAGCAACAAATAAGGGTGTTGACCCTATACAAAGACAAGCCAAAAAGGCTACAAACAATTGATCAAGAACAAACCTTTGACAACAAGGGCCAAAACAACCCACTTACAACACATTAGTAGAGCAACTAATAATCCACATCAAGAGTGGGTGGAAGTTTCACCCACAACTCGAGGAAGAGTTTGGGAAGAAGAGGAAGAGCGATCTTTCCTTTATTGATGAACAACAATCCATACAATACTATCATTTGGAACACCAACACAAGGGGGAGCATGAGGAATCCCCTTAGTGGGACTGCCAACACCAGTAGAATGTTGACTAGGTGATAGGCTTACAAAATTATCTTAATTTTAAGATTTCATAATTTTTTATAACCTCTATTAGACAAGTAAATAGAAAAAAAAAATAGTGATTATGCTCCATCAAATATTAAGAACTTGATTCAAAACCTATAGCTAGAGCAATATATACTCATTGAAAAGATAAGATGCATACACATGATTAAGGAACTAATTAAAAAAACAAGCTTGACCTCATGTAATTATATCAGCAAGTGTTATAAGAAATGATACCATTATGATAATGATCTAATATGATTACAATAGCACTTAAGATTAGTAAGACTGAAATAAACAAATGAAGGAGCATAGGATCAATGGTCTATTAGGAAGAAACAAACATTAATTTACTAAATATTGACACAATGAATGATGTCATGAGATTGTGATTAGGGTATTAATAAAGAAATAATTTCATTTAGCAAAAGCAGTGATCACCATATTGACAATAATCATGGAATAAAATTGAGTAAAGATGAATGATTATGAAATTGATATAATTAGATTAATAATAATTAACAATTCAATGGAAGACTTGAAGGGACAACCACCAATAAGAAAGAGACACCTCCTTATGAAACATGACCACCTCCTTTGTAAGCAAGGATGACTCTACATATCGACTTCAAGGATATATAATGGTTGTGCATTTAAGAAGAGGGAATCATAAAAAGGAACTCAGATAAATATACCTTCAATTTATAATAACATCTATTGTCAAGCATTAAAGGAGATTAGGGAAAAAGACGTTAAGTTCGCATCAAAGAAGAAATCAAACTTAAATGCTATCATTATCATAACAACATATTGGTATATTGTAGCTTGTACTTATGATCATATTCTTATTTACATTTATGATATGTTATGTTTGTAATCTATTAGGAATAATGATCAAATATATATAACTATAATATAAATTATTATATTTATGTGAGTATCAAGATGTATAAAGAAGTATTGTCAATAAGATTTGCATTTGTTAATAATAGGGAGATTATATTTATACTTAATTGTATTTATGTTTATATGCATTCATAATAAATGAAAGATTATTATATTAATGGTATGGTATTTAATAATTCGCTATTTCCTTCAAGAAGATAGGTTGGTGTGTGTGGGGAGAGGCAGAGTAAATCTTCACAAGATAGGTAAGCCCAAGATGGTGTATGGACGAAGTCCTAAATCCTTGAGGGAGCCTACTTGTAGACTAATTTCCAAGTGCCCTATGACAACAAATCCTCATCCTCCTTCAAGGTTAGGAAAGAAGTAAGGATGAGGTCTAAATTTAATAATTCTTAATTGTATTATGAATAATTAATTATTCTCTACTTTCAATAATTTAAATGAAGGAATGATAAGGGATGATAATGTATGTTTAATTATGGGAAACATGCTTACTCCTAGTAAGGGAAATTACATAGCATTAGCCACACTAAATATGTGACCTACATTTTCCCAATACATTTCTCTTTGCAAATAGTTTATATTTCTTTTATGTTTAAATAAACCTTATTGATGCAAGACAGGTTTCTCCCACTCTTCCTACCAACTTAGAAATTAAAAAAGACACAACATAAAACAAAGACTCTATTTCCATTCAATTGCTGATTGCAGACTAAAAACAAAAGTAGTTTATTTCCAAATCAATCACATGGACGTGCAAAAAAAATATGTGATCACATGGCCTTTCAAAGGCCTCCCTCCCTGTACATTATTTACCTGTCTAATCTTCACATTCTTAGTTTTCAAACTGTAGAGTTCCTCAAATCTCCCTTTACTGCAGCCCTTCTCTTCCTTTGGGATAATCCTTACTACATAACCACAATGTTATCTACCATTTATTAATCAGCTCCTTCAAATTTTTAGGCTCGATCTAAATAGTTTGGGTCTTTTAATATGAATTCAATAGGTTAGTTGGGTCATCTATTTTATTATACATCACTCATTAATTAGCCACTTGCTTGTATCTTTTTTGTTGGCATTTTTAATCATACTTATATAATTTGATTGCTTTTATTTGTTTCTAATTTTATTAAAATTTTTAAAAAATAATTTTTTAATTTGGAGAAAGATAATTACACATACAATTCACATTCAAATGTGTATTTTTTAGTTTATATTTGTGCAACTTATTCTTTTTAAAAATTGTAGACGGATTATTTTTTGCGACCACATATAACATCCAAAGATGAGATACCAAAATTTAGACAAAATGAGTCATCAACTAAATATAAATCGATAAATATTAATTTATGCTATATGTTTTACCCTTAATTTTATGGAATGACTTCATTGATCTCAAAAAAATGAACAATTGAATATAAGTTTTGGTTTAGCTTTGTCATACTCTAGAATCACTTAAATAAATGCTAGCTACTGGATATAGGATATCATAATGAATAGTTTGAAGAGGACATGTGATCAAATGTAAATGAAATAATTTCTTAACTTTTAAGCTTCACATTTTTTTTAAACATCTCATACTTTCTAAAATAATTTGTTATGAATATTATTTATTCAAAAAGATTGAAAGATTTATTAAATATTAATTAACTTAGAACCATCACAAATAGTTCTTACTACATGGCCACACTATTATCAGTGTTGACTATAATTGTATAAAACAAAATTGTAAGCCCCACTGCCAAAGCATTAAGAAGTTAAATGTTCTAATCCCTGGTAACAGTAATCCTAAATTTAGCCATGGGCAATGCCAACAGTAGATCAAATGCTACTAATTTTGATTTTATTGAAAGTTTCTAAAGCTATTTTTAGCAAATCCAGGCTGTTCCGTGAGAGCATATTTCTTTGAGGTATTCTGTGAAACGGTTCACGTGCATTGTGTAAGCTTATACATTTTGCATGCATGTCTACCAGGACAATTGCAGCTACACCAGTAGACAAAATTCCTACATCGTTTATTCATAATGTCCATACTCTATTCCAAAGCTCCCATTTTCGCACAGGCTGGGAGATGTTGGCAAAGCTTTACATCTGTTCGATCGCTTTCGATTGAAAGTATCTGAACGCTTTTAATCAAACGCATTTTCTGCATATCCTGCAATCATAGCACTCTCTTTGAGGCCTCTGGTCAAACAGTTCATGTGCCTTTGTCTATGCTTCCACATTTTTGCATTCATGTCTGCCAGAGCTTTTACAGTCATGCCCTTTCGTTATGTTTTGATGGATGTCTACCCTGTTCAGAAGCTCTGCCCCCATTTTGGCACAGGCATGGAGTACGCTGCAAATAAAAATGGAGGTAGATGGAAATCTGTCTGTTGCGTACGGTGAAACTTCTAGGCGGGAACATTTTGAATTTGAAAGTTAACGGTGAAGTTTATTTGAACGGAACGGACAATAATGAAATGTCTAAGTGAAAGGAATGGACCCCACAGCCACCTAAGCGGTCAATGCTTAGTGTGTGCTGTTTAAGGCTGGCCTTCATTGTCTGCTTCTATTCTTCTACTGCTTGTAGGATTCCTTAAGTATGGCGAAAGGACACTTGCTTTGAGGTATGGCAGTTATCCTCGAATCGTTATGTCAAGTCTGCCAATTTCTAAATGTATGGAGATAAAATATGTTGCACAAGAATGCAAATATGTTGTTATCGGAGAGGATAAAGTGGAAAGAATGATAGAACAGAAGCAGGCGTCGTCTTCACGGAAAGGAAGGAGGACAAAAGAAGAGTCGCAGATGTCTTCACTGAAAGAAAAAGACATAGTAGCTATTGAGGATGTTGAGCAGGCTGGTAAGGTTGAGAAGGACGATAAGCGGAGATTTGTTACAGATAGAGGTACGAGCTCTGCCTTTCCCATGCGTTGTTCAAAATGTATAAGCGGAGGTTTGGGAGTTTGTATTTTGTTGAGGGGGATTGGAAGGAGACCAGAGCTTTTTGGGTTAACCGTAGTAGAGGAGAGGCATTCAGAATTGTAGAGATGGAGTTAAAATTCATGTACGATGCGGTCTTCTCCGAGTACAGCAACGCAGGGTTCACTAAGTGCGGGATGGCAGTGCATTTTCTCAGCACCATTCTCATGGGAACAGCAGGGTTTCTAATTTTGGGAGAGAGAGAATCCAGACAAGCACAGCGGATGGTGACATACGTTTTGATTTCAGTAGCATTTGTGGTTGAGGTCTTTCAGATATGGCGAGTTGTAGTGTCCGACTGGACCAGGGTCCATTTAATTTGTGCTTATGTTGTGGCATATAGGCGCCGAGAAAGCCGTATTGGTGAGTGGAGCAGATTTTGCAATGTTCTTCAGTGGTGCAGATTTCAGGTGATAAAGATTACCATGATTGTGATAAGCAAGTTTCAGGAATTTAGTAGTGGAGGAAATAGATACTTGAGCGAGGTTGTTGGAGGAGATAGATACTGGAGCGACCAAATTCCGCAACACTGCCTAATAGAGACTTGGCTTAATTCGTCTCCTATAATGTGTAAGATGGCTGGACTTTTCCCCAAGCCAGAGAGATCTATTGTAAGCTGGTACACCAAAATATGGCATGTCAACAACGTGCCTGTCGAAGATTATCTCAAAGACTTCATTTTTAAAATCCTCAAAAAGGCATGTTCTGAGGAGAATAGTACTGAACAATGCAAACAGAAATTTTACTACTTTCAGAAGGATCTGTTTCAAGGAGAAACTGAAATCCAGGAGGTATTGAAGTCGCATGTCAATCTGGAGGAGGTCATTCTGATATGGCATATAGCTACCACTTTATGTGACAGGAAGAGAGGAAAGACTGAGAAAAAATTGCCCCAGAAGAACGAGACAGAGGAAAAATTGGCTCAACAGAGAGAGCTGACTGAGAAGAATGTTAAGTGGAGTATAACACTGTCGAGGTACTGCGCATATCTGCTAATGTCACGCCCCCATCTTTTGCCTCTCCACCCCAAGATGGCAAGGATTGTATACATGCAACTTGTGAACCAACTTCTGGACAAACTTACCTTGGGCAGTATTATTCACAAAAATCCTGAATATCTGTTAGGCAGCAAAAAGAATGATGATCTGTTAGGCTCCGGGGCAAAACTAGCTCACCAGCTGCTGAAGAAACAAGAAGGTGATATGTGGAAGTTATTGGCGGAGTATTGGGGTAAGTTGGTAATATACATGGCGTTGTACAATAAGGCAATATATCATGCAGAGTGCGTGGCTGCAGGAGGAGAATTTCTGAGTCAAGTGTGGGTTTTATTAGCTCATATGGGATGTGGAGAACAGTCAGACTCTGCCGTAACCAAGAAGGTAGAGATGGCGTCGAATAAGGAATTATCAGTGGGCGAGAGGAGTACTGAACAAGATCCAGCTGAAATGAAGAGGACTTTGACTGCTCTTGGAAAAGAACTAGAAACAGCGAAGAAGGGTTTGAGTGATCGTGAAAACGATTTGAAAAATCGTGAAAAGGAATTAGATACAGTGAAGAGGGATTTCAATGATCGTGAAAATGCTTTCACTGCAATGGAGAAGGAGTTAGCTTTAATGAAGAAGGATTTGAGTGATCGTGAAAAGGAATTATCTGCAACGAAGGGGGGTTTAAGTAACCCTGAACAAGAATTAGCTGTAGCGAAGAAAATTTCGAGTGATCTTGAGGAGGAACTTGCCGCAACGAAGAAGATCTTGCGTGATCGTGAAGAAGATTTTGCTGCAATGAAGAAGAATTTGCTCCTTCGTAAAGGAAATTTTGAATGATCGTGAAAAACAATTAGTGAAGACAAAGTTGAATCTGAAACGACCTGCTTCTTATAAGAGGAGACCTTTGTTCATTCTCTTACCATCTCATCTGTAGTACTTTTAACTTCTTTTTTAATGTTGATGTTAAACTGCTCAACATGAGTATGTTAAGAACGTTTAAAATACTACACAATGGTAAATGTTATGCATGTCTTACACAATATAAATATGGAAAATTATTTTATGCTGTATGTTTTAACACAAATCATTATAATATGACATGTATAGGGGAGAGGAGTCACTAGTGGAGTGGGGACATGAAGTGAGGATATCTGTGAAGGGTTTTAAGACTCACAGTGGAGCTGTCAAGTAGTAAAAATATGTTATAAATATTATCAGATGCTATAATCAAATGTATCACACATGTACACATCCAAAGTGTTTTATAATAGGTGTATATTTGTCCAAAATATAATCTAGCAAGTACAGTTTGACAAGTCAGAGCATATTCAGTAGACAACTATTAGAACCCATATTGCATCAATGGTGGTAAGAAAATGACCACAACATGTAACTTTGCATCCACACATAAGACAAACTTGACTTAAAATGTTAACCTTAACCGCTCAATATTTTATCATTTACAAAACAAAAAGTGAATCCATGTCATCAAGGTACAAGACATTCCATCCCATCACAAGGACCAATCAAATCCATTGCCAGTCAGTGAGTTCCGGATTCATAGTATACTTATCAAACAAAATCCACCACATTATGTCCCATTGACCACAATCAAGCACCCAACTACTAGTCACTTAACACACAAAAGCCACCACATTGTGTCCTTGCAAATGATCCAATGTCCCAAGAGTATCCCATTTAATTTCTATTATTTGATGAGCACATAACATGTGTAAACACACAAGAGAGGTCATGAAGGCTGATATTTATCAACCATTATCAAGCACATCCCTTCAACTTATATCAAGCATACACATGCAAGGGAATCATTGCAAACTTGACAAGTACATGCTATTGAAACATTAAAGATTCCAAAAAGAAATTATATTAATCATATCCATGGGAAAACCTATTTTGGTAAGTAAAGGTAAGAATTAATTGGTTTGATCTCTTCAATCTAAATGCACGCATATCATTTTTTTAATCTAATGTAGGATCACAAATCTAAGTTGATACCTCTTTTGTTGAGAGCTCATTTGACTAATATCACATGGGTCTTGATCACTAGAGCTATATTTATAATTAATTTTAATATATGTTTTTTTTTTTACTAACACACATGGGTCTTGATCACTAGAGCTATATCTATAATAAATTTTAATATATATTTTTTTTGAACCAACACAATAACATACTTACTAGCTAATTTATAATCATTTTTAATATAAAATTTTGACTAAACCAACACAACATACTAACTATTTATTTAAAAACATATTCGCTAGAATAATATATATAATCATTTTAAATATTATTTTTTTCTAAACCAACATAAAATACTAACTATTTAAGTGAAACCATGTTCATAGAATTATATTTATTATCATTTTTAATATATATTTTTTTCCTAAACCAACACAACATACTAACTATTTATGTGAAATCATCTAAAGTTATATTATAAACATTTTTAATATATTTTTTCTCTAAACCGACACAACATCTAAAATTATATTTATAATCAATTTTAATATATTTTTTTTCCTAAACCAACACAACATACTAACAATTTACCTAAACCATGTTCACTAAAATTATACTTATAATCATTTTTAATATATATTTTTACTAAAATAGCACAACATACTAACTATTTACCTAAAAACATATTACTGAAATTATATTTATAATATTTTTAAATATTAAAAAAAATCCAAAAATTATTTATAAGGTAAATTAGTTCTTAGTGCAAAAGAAGAGATAAAATGTAAAAATTAATTCTACCATCTCAGCCCATTAAATATTCTTCCTCGTAGCATGAATGAAAAGGAAAGCCATAATACAGGAGAAATTTGATTTTCAATATTAAAAATTCAATCAACAAAACAAAGATAAAATCAATATCAAACATTCAATAAAGAGAGAAATATTACATATCTCAATCCATGAAAGAACTTTCTTTATCCTAATGAAGTATGAGTGTGTATGCCAAACAACTAAAATTGATATCCATGGAAGGATTATCTTTATTTAGCCAACTACCAGTTCCTATGAGCTATGTGACTATCAATTCTATACACCAAAGTAACCATATGCAATTTCATAAATTTTATGTATTTATAAAACAACAAACTTCTATATTTTTTCAATAACACTTATTCTTGATATTGTAATGTGAATCTACTTCTTCCTTTTAAATTTAAATGGATATTATTTTCAATTTTAATGCCTCTAATTAACTATATTTAAAATTCTAGATAATCTTCAATTGTGAGCTTAGATATGACTTAACAAATATTTAAATTAGAATACTTTTAGAGGTGACTATTTTTTACATATAATAAAAAATATCAATTTGTAATAAGTTTGGCATATACTTTATAATTTATATTTTAGAAAATTTGTAATATATAATATTAAACATTCTATTAATAACATTTAGAAATGTAGAGGAAGAGAACATATGGAAGAGAACATAGAGTTGAAAGAATTGGTCCACGAATGTTAGATTAAATGTATAAGCAAATAAGTATTAGTTTGCACTTTGTTAAAGAGTAGGTAGAAGAGTTCTAGTTAATATTAGATAAGTAAGGTTTAGTCAGCATTAGATAGGTGAATGTTAGTTTCAGTTTCAGTTTCAAAGTTTGGATTTGTAGGAAGTTGTTAATTTTCTCGAAAGTTATAAAACCATGTAAAAAAAATTAATTGAATATATATAAATAAATAAAAATTGTGTCGAAAATCCATTTTTTGTTGTATTAAAGCCAAGTCAAGTCTAACTCTCTTCAAAGAGGGGCTTATTAAATATATCATTATATGGGAAATACAATCATTAGAGTTCAATTAGGGTATGCTAGAGTATAAATTAAGCTAGTTGTGTGTTATCAGTGAAGTTTTAATAAGCATGCTGCAAAGAAATATATGTAGAAGATAACTAAAACTTGTTCTTGTAATGATCCTAAGAGAGTCAAATCTTGTCATTGCTACCTATTGTAGCCATTATAATAGAGAAAATATTTTTTCTTGCAAGAAACACCAATTGGAGGGAACACTTTTACTAGAAAATGGGAGAGCTACCAAAACTTGAAGATTCTAACCTAACCACCATTCTAAATTAGCAAAGAAGAAAATGATATAAATTTATGTTCATTTCATTTCATTAAACTTTTAGATTAAAGTAACAAATAATGATAAATAGATAATGACACAATTGCCATTCACAATGCCAGTTGACTCCAAACCACCTCTCATAACTAATGGAAGCAACTCATAACCTTTGTACAATATGTTATGTTATAGTCACTTGACCAATTTCTATAGGCCCTCACTTAGTCATAAAAGGCATACCTTCACAGTCCATATTATGCCACAAATTAAAAATAGCACACACACACACATGCATATATACACCTCCCAATGGACAATACAACCTAAAGATACACATAGAAACATGTCATACACAAATGGAAATGACCCATTGATTAACAACATTGGAAAATCAGTAGAAGGACATTTCTCTTTTATTATATTGATTCTATTATAGAAATTACAAAAAAAAAATTTATGACATAACTATACAAATAAGGAATTTTGGACCTTCCCTTGCTTTTCGCTAAATATCTAGGCCTACACATGAAAACCAAAGGCTTCTTTTTTTCTTGAGTTTATCACTCCCTAAAATACATTGCCTTCAACAACTATGTGTTGGCAAGAGACACTGTGTAGGTCATTCGGTGTTGTCATTGATGGCAACTATGGTCAAAGATCCTATCCAGAATTCTTGATTTTTCTATACAGGAAGTCAGAATGCAGTATTTTGATCGACATTTCATTTTGGTTGAATATTTTGTGTTACAAAGCTAGAAGAAGATAGTCAGATGTCTGGAGTACCTTATTCCAAAGTCTTAGCCTCCGGTGATGATTGTCGTGTAAGTCAGAAGATTCGATGTACAGGTTTTGGGGTTGAACAGTGTAATATGGTTGACTTGTACAGTTGATCATTGTGTGGAATTGATGGTAATTTTGGTGATTGTTTTTGTGATCGAGGATGTTTAGCTGATATTTGGGAAGCGTGTGGACAATTCTTTTTGGTCCACATATGCATTGGAGTTCGGATCAAGTCGACTATGCATACTCGTTTCATTATTTGTATAAAATTCTTGAAGCCAACATGTAGAAGACCTAATTTAATGTTGCAAAAATATATAAGACCAATGGATATGATCATTTTATATATCCATAGAGGTATGTGGAAAGTGGTTTTGATTGAATATGCACAGTTCCACGTTCACAAGTGAAGGATTGCTCTGGTATAATGTAGAAGAGTGGAACATAGCAGTATAAGGTGAAGTGTGTACAATATGTATAATGAACTTAACCGAAACTATAATTTGGCATTGGTAGATGCTATTCGTTAGTTCATTTCACTCTTATGATCTTTGTAATTGTTTGTAAGGCAATGAGCCTTCTCAAGGGTTGTAGCCCTTCTTGCTTTGTAATTGAGTAGTGAGCTCTAGGAAGTGTGCCCAAATGCATGCACATGCATTCCCTTGTAATACTTTTAACTAAGTATAATTATCTTATGGGTCTCATCCCCATCGTCGTTTTTCCACATATAAATCTTGGTGTTATGGTGTTGTTGTTGATTTCTTTGTGTTTTTTGCATCTCTCTTTTGTTCATTTGCATTAAGTTCTTGAAAGAACAAGTTAATAATGTCAAAAATTACAGAACACTGACTTACCCCCTCTTAGTGACCTTGATTCCAACACTATAGTCCCCACCTTCATCAAAAATTATTGCTTTCATTCTTATTATCTTTCGTAAATCCTTCCTTCTCACATAGACTTCTTATCATTTGTCTTTTTTAAGTCTCTTAATCTTCTTTGTTATCCCTTACATGGCATATCCTTTCTTCTTCAATACATGACAAGATATTATAGGTTCCATGGAAGAATGGAAACCATGAGATAGAGTATCCTTTTTTTTTCATAAGTAGTAGAAATTTTCCACAGCAACTTAAATAGTGATATTATTATCAAGTGTAATGTGAGGAAATAGGGTATTCACAAGCTTATTCATGTAAACTAGGAACTAGACCTATTTCCACAAGGGAATTACATCAAGGAGAGATGGGATCAATAGATTCAAGATCTCAATTATGTAAAAAGGGGTAAATGATGGTTGGATTCCACCTCTTTTTGTTTGAGTTGAATTGGATACTGAAAAAGATGTATTAAAGTGAAGATCTAGGGATAAAGATGAAAAAGTGACATAAATGAACATAAACAAGCAATTGTAGGTCTGATACGAAGTTGTGAACATAGATTTGAGATGAGAAAGATGAACAAAACCTGTGACTAAATTTGAGCCTAAAAAATTAGGATAATGGAACTCTAGATGGCCTTGTCCTTAGAATGTCAAATGTAGATGAAGTTAACCTATTTGAAACCAGAATATTGCTTAGAATCTACCCTATAATTTTTGTTACAAATTTGTCAGATAGAGGTGTGCAAGGCAACCATATCTTCCACTTTTCATGCTTACAAAATCTAGATATGATCATCTCTATTCATTCTACCTAATCCCAGATTTACAGCTTCTAAACCTATAACCTGCACTTGTAAAAGAGAGAAAGATGTTGAGAATAGGAATTTGCCTAGGTCAAACCCTAGGTTCAGAATTAACCCTTGAAATGAATCAAAATATATAAGTAAATGCTACATACATTATACCTCATATTTGTTGTAGATGATTGAAAGTTGATGATATAATGCTCTTTGAATTTGATCACAAGTGTTGATACAATAACATGACATGACAAGACATGAATGACCTAATCATAAACACATTCTTGCATGATGATTGATGTAATTTGATGCTCTGTGATGTATAGATATTGAATAATTATTGAAGAATATGCTGGGATGAAATGTCGCCTTGATGCTCAAAGCTTGATGATTGGAATGCTTGATAAAAAATGCTTATGATATGTTGTGTTGATAAAATGAATTAGAGGAATGCTCTTACATAGGGTTCTCAAGGTGTTTCCCTAATTAGGCCAACCTCCAATGGTCAAACTAAGGCATCATGATTCAAAACCAATGGAAAGGAAACATGCATAGGGATATTAGAATTTGGGCTCAGTTTGGGAGGACAAAGGCTTCCCAGGAACCATTGTCCTAGGACAAGGATACCCCAGGCACCTTTGTCCACTCAAAACAAGGTGAATAGTGTAGAGATAGGGTGCCATATCCCAAGATAGAGGTTTATACCACCATGTGAATAGATGACACCAATTTTGAGGTAAAAGACAAAAAATAGGCTTGGGTGAGAGATAAAATGGGTCACACTAAGATAGGGGCACAAATAGTGGTATTAATTGTACATGGTTATGATTTATAATGTTACATTTATCCCCCACTTTAGCAAGAGTATGATTATACATGCATACTCATCATAGATTATGACAGAGAAAGAGAGAGAGGGGGTGCAAGACTATAAGGAAAAAAGACAATGATAAATTTGAGGGAACAAGCCTGCAAACTTAGGATCTTAACTCACATAATCACATACAAGGACACACAAAATAATACAAAAATAAAAGGAAAAAAATGAAAATGGACAAACAAAGACAAAAGACACACAAAAGGGGGTTCATACTAAAAACAAGGTCTCCGAGTCAACTAGTTGAAGGAACCTTGATAATCAAAATGTCTCAACTACTAATATCATTATCGAAATGTTATTGCAAGAGCACCACAAACAAGGTGTACAAGATTTGTTGCAACTCTTGTTATAAACAAGGGTTACAAGTGGACTCAGATTCAACCCTAGTTCAGGAGGCTCTTCTAAGCTCAAGATTACAAGAAAACAAAAGCAAACAACTTCCAAATTCATCCCTTCCAGAAGGAGGATAGTGTCCATTGCAAATCAACCTACAAAATCAAAAAATCCAAGTCATGAAAGCACTTCTCAATTGAAGTCCACACATACAACAAAGAAGAAAAATAATTATGTTACATGACAACCCATCAGTCTAGGGATAAAACTCTTTTCCACTTTAGACACCCAAGCAACATCAACAACCTTGTCAGATAAAACCCCTACAATAGTTATCAACAAACCTTTCACATCAGCAGACATCCCTATAATATACAGTGACAAAGTTCTACCTAGTGATTCCAAGATGGATTCACATGAATGTGAATGGGTTTTTTTAGCCTCACATGAATCTGAAGAGGATTCTCTTGATACTCTTGTAGACAAAGGCATTGAAGAAGGGGCATGGATCAAAACCTTATGGGATTCGGATACTGAAGATACTTCAAGATCAAATAGGTCACCTCCCAAACCTGATTACAAAGAGGATAGTACTGATGATGACCTTGATTCCTCTATCCTAACCATAATTGATGCATCATATGAACTCTACCTTATTGATGAGTTAATGCCAATAATCCACTATGAACTCATTGATTGGGATCAACTCGATCCTCTATACCTTAACACCTTCCAAAATGATGACATGATCATAGACTTTCTTGAATTACGTGATAACATACCAAGAAGGGATCACAAAGATGGGTATGCTATTGAACTTAACAATGCTACTTACTTTGGAGAGAATGCCAACCCTTTAAGTCACAAAAATATTACAATCAAAACAGGATCCTCTGGTGAAAACCACACTGTGGCACTTTTGGATCCCAAAAAAGTAAAAATAAAGGATGCATCCAAGGGTGAAAACCTCTCCGAGGCACCTGAAGATGGAAGGCTTGACATTCTCCCCTTTAGAACTAATCAAGAGAGACCGTCTATTCTCCTAGAAGACACAAAGGAAGTCAATCTAAGGGCACCATAAAATCCACACGTAATACATCTAGCAAAATCATTAACTCCAACCGAAGATCCTAATTTTATAGAGTTCTTTCAAAAGCGACAAATCAATTTTGCATGGTCCTATGCAAATATGCTAGGACTAGATCCAAAGCTAATAATGCATCATTTGATAGTAGAAGAAGGAGCCAAACTAGTAAAACAAAAGCTCAGAAAGATGCATCCTTAGATCGCATTGTTAGTAAAAACATAACTCAAAAAGCTATTAGATGTGGGTTTCATAAGACCCATTGATTATGTAGAACGGATCTCCAACATTGTACCAGTGGCAAAACCAACTAGGATCATTTGTATCTGTATGGATTTTAGAGATCAAAACAAAGCATGTCCTAAGGATGACTTCCCTCTTCCAAACATTGATATGATCATAGACCTCACATCAGTACATGCAATGCTATCACTCATGGATGGCTTTTCATGATACAACCAGATCAAGATTGCCCCAGAGGATCAACACAAAACAACTTTTACATGTCTGTGGGGTACATACTGTTGGAATGTAATGCCATTCAATCTCAAGAATGCAGGTGCCACATATCAACGGGAAACAACTACTATCTTCCATGACATGATGCATACACTAATGGAAAACTATGTGGATGATTTATTATCTAAATCATTAATAAGAGAGTGTCACCTCATTGTGCTAGACACAATCTTCACCAGAATGGAACAATACAATGTCCACCTCAATCCAAAGAAGTGTGTCTTTGGAGTGACCTCTGGGAAGCTCCTAGGATACATTGTCTCAAATAAAGGAATTGAGGTTGATCCCACAAAGGTAAAAGAAATCATAGAGATGCCACCTCCTAAGAACATCAGTCAATTAAGGACATTACAAGGGAGGCTACAGTCAATTTGTCGCTTCATTGCACAATTGTCCAATAAGTGTCATCCCTTCACACATCTACTCCATAAGAATATTCATTTCAAATGGGAAGAGAATTGTCAGCAAGCATTCCAGCAACTTAAGGATTACCTGATGATCCCACCATTACTAACACCACCATCTCTAGATAGGCCCTTGTTATTATACATATCAGCTACAGCTATGGCCTTAGGATTATTACTAGCACAACATAATACAGAAGGAAAAGAATGTGCAGTGTACTACATCTATAGGGCACTAGTAGGGTACGAACTCAATTATATCCCTATTGAACGAGCTTGTCTTGCAACAATTTTAGCAGAAACCAAATTAAGGCATTACATGCTGACACACAAGATACAACTCATTGCCAAGATAGATCCACTCAAGTACTTTCTCAATAAAGAAACACTAATAGGTCATTTGGCAAAGTGGGTTATGCTCCTTAGCGAATTTGACATAGAGTATGTGGACCAAAAATAAATCAAAGGGCAGATCATTGCAGATTAGTTGATCGAAGCACCACTCATAGGAGACCATCCCCTTATCTCAATTTTTCTAGATGAGGGGATCTTCACGGTCGTATAAGCACAATAATGGAAGTTATATTTTTATGGGTCCTACACTAGACATGGTTCAGGCATTGGCATTCTCTTTATCACACCTCAAGGTGATAGCATTCCCAAATCATATAGGCTCACATTCACATGCACAAATAACATAACAAATTATGAAGCCTTGATCATAGGACTAAGAATGGTCGTACAATGGAACTTAAAGGAGCTACAGGTCTATGGAAATTCACAACGAGTAATTCAAACTAAGGATGATAAGCTCATGCCTTACAAAAAAATGGTTGATAATTTCAAGGAATTATTTATAGCTATCACTTTCAATTAGATTCCTTGAGATCAGAACCCAGTTGTAGATTCAATGGATACAATAGCCTCTCTCCTCGATCTTCCATAGAACTCAACACACTATGAGTTCTTAGTTGAACGGCTTTGGATCCCTACATATGATATCCCAAAATCTGATATGGTATGTCAACTCATTGGTCCTGATTCCTCATAGTATGATGAGTTTTACGCTTACTTACGTTATCAAATCCTTCCACCAAACCAATCAAACAATCAACGAAAACCCTTCATACGCAAACAACCGCTACACTATCATTGTCAAAACCTTATACGGATGAAGTCTCGAAGGTACTCTCCTCTGATGTTTAGAGAAAGGTGAGGTGACCACAAATTTAGAAGAAGTACATGAAGGTATATGTGGGGCTCATTCAAGTGGTCCTTCATTGGCTAAAAAGATCATGAGGGTAGGATATTATTGGGCCTCCCTAGAAAAAGACTCCTACTACTTTGTCAGGAAATGAAAGAAGTGCCAAGTACATAGAGATTTGATACATGCACCAACACAAGAACTGCAACCCATCGCAACAACATGGCCCTTTTGTCAGTGGGGACTTGACCTTGTGGGTAAAATTCATCCATCTTCATCCAATGGTCACAACTTCATCATTACCACCATAGACTACTTCATCAAGTGGTTCGAAGTCATTCCACTCACCCAAGTAACTAGCAAGCAGATCACTTCATTTATCTTAAACTACATTATCTTCTGGTATGGTGTACCGATGTCCATCATCACAAATAATGGGCTTCCTTTCAAAAATCAATATGTCTGCAAACTCTGTGAGAAGTTTCATATCCAACACCATTTCTCCATCCCATATTACCCACAAGGAAATGGTAAAGCATAAGCCTCAAACAAGAATATCCTACAAATCTTAAAGAAGACAGTCAATGATGTCGGTCGCGATTGGCACATTCATTTGAATCCTACACTATGGGCATGTCAAACTAGCATTCGAACCCCTAAAGGCACAACCCCATACTCACTTGTATATGGAGCAGAGGCCATCTTGCCTATTGAAGTTGAATTACCATCCTTGAAAAATCTGATTACTGATGAAGAGTACCGAGTCTCCTATCTTCGGGACTTGGAACTGCTTGATGAAAAGTGACAAGCTGCCTACAATCACCTAAAAGCATATCAACAATGCATGAGAAGAAGCTACATTAATAAGGTTAAACCTCACACGTTTGAGGTAGGAGATCTTGTTCTCAAAGAAAATCCTCTCAATCAACCAAACAAAGAACACCAGGGAAAATTTGAATCCAATTGGTTAGGTCCATATGTCATCACTACAGTCTTCGGGTCTAGGGCATATTAGTTAGCAACTTCAGAAGGAGAAATACTAGTAGATCCAATCAGTAGAACGCATCTCAAAAAGTTCCATACATAAGCTATCGGTAAGTGCACAAAGATGGTGGTCAAAAAGGGGGGTATAAGTGGACACTTTTTTTCTGAAATCAGGTGAACTTGAACTTGGAGGCAAAATTTGAAAGTCATCCACTCAAGATATGAAGATAATAAAACAACAAATATTGTAGTACTTTGAATATAGTTTCCAAACTACTAAACTTTTTCAAAATTGGATAAGATTAAGGGTGTCAAATCCTTCGCGCACGAAAAATAGACCCTGATTTTTTCAGAAAAACATAACATAGTGTCTGACGTGCGCATCAAAAAAGTCATATTTAGATTTGATATTTTAAAAAATCCTTTGGCATAAAGATATTTAAGAGTAAGAACTAGAAGATGTATATTTTTTTGTAATTTTTTGTTAAGTATTTTATTTTTTATGATTTTTCTGATAGAGAACATTCTGAAAATTAGGTACCTATTCGAGCGTGAAGCATAAGTTGCACTAAAAAAATCGAAAATCCAAATTTATTTTTTTTAAATTGTAAATAATCAAGTTCACTACAATAATATATAGTTTTTTTAAAATTTGGATAATTATATCAAAAGTTATTAAAAAAATGGTGCACGTATGTCTGTGAGAACTATGGAGACACTCGTTAAAGAAATTCAATAATAATATGTTATTGTTGTTCAAATTTTTAAAAAATTATATGGTTAGAAAGCTCAAAAGATGGGTGAAAATATGGTGGAAATTTTAGAAATACCCTCTTGATGATGTGTAAACCTGATGATGACAAAGCCGAGAAACCAAGTTGATAAAATAAAACATGCCAAAAAGGAGGGAAATGGAGGGAAATCAAACTTCCAAACCGTAGCTTTGTCATCCAGGCCTATTTCCAAGCCTAAACAGACAAAAGTGCGTACGGGGTACCTATGGTATAAAAAGTGTGTACGCAGTACTTATGGTGTAAGAAGCACGTACGCGCTATTTTTACTATAAAAAGCGCGTACGGGCTATTTTTACTATAAAAAATGCATACGGGCTATTTTTACTATAAAAAGCGTGTACACGCTATTTGCACTATAAAAAGAGCATACGCGCTATTTTTATTATAAATAGCGTGTATGGGCTAAGTTTGTTTAAATTTTAGGAGTGTGTATAATATGCTATTGTATATATATAATATGTGTATATACATATTATATATAATTTATATATAATATAAAAAATAAAATATATATAATATTTATATATATATATATGTATATAATAATATATAATATATTAAATATATATACACACATATGTGTGTATCTATGTGTATTGTCTCCCTCTCCCCCCCTCTCAAGCACGTACAAGGTGCCTCTCTCTCTCTCTCTCTCTCTCTCTCTCTCTCTCTCTCTCTCTCTCTCTCTCTCTCTCTCTCTCTCTCTCTCTCTCTCTCTCTTCTTCCTCTCCCTCTCTCCCTCCCTCCATCCCCTCTCTCTTCCTCTCCCTCCAATATATCTTCTTTTTGTTTACATATATATAAGGTGATAAGAAGATTGACAAGGTGGTCGGTTTTCTTTTTTTTTTTTAAAGAAGATAGGATATAAAGTAGAAGGTTTGAAGAAAATGAATGTATTGGTTTCTTTGGATCATGTGGATGTATTGGTTGGATAATATTTATGGGTCGTATGGTGTACTAAGGGGTCATATGGTGTATTATGACCCCTTAGGTGTCGTTATGGGTCATATGGTGTTCTATGATCCCTTAGGACACCATATGACACCTTAGGACTCCATATGGTATCGTTATGGGTCATATGGTGTCCTAAATGGTCATATGGTATTCTATGACCCCTTAGGATACCATATGATCCCTTACATGTCATTAGAGGTCATATTGTTTCCTAAGAGGTCATATGGTGTCCTATAACCCCTTAGGACACCATATGAACCCTTAACACACCATACGACCCATAAAAACACCATATGGTGTCCTAAGGGGTCATAGGATGCCATATGACCCCTTAGGACACCATACAACTCATAACAACACCATATGGTGTCCTAAAGGGTCATTTAGTGTTTTATGACCCCTTAGGACACTATTTGGCATCATTATAGGTCCTATGGTGTGCTAAGGGATCATATAGTGTCCTATAACCCCTTAGGATACCATATGACCCCTTAGATGTTGTTAGGGGTCATATTGTGTTCTAAGGGTCACATGGCATCCTATGACCCATTAGGACACTATATGGTATCGTTATGTGTCTTATGTTGTCGTATGACCCCTACGACACCTTATGACCACTTAGGACACCATATGGTGTCATTAGGGGTCATATGGTGTCCTAAGGGGTCATATGGTCTCCTACAACCCCTTAGGACACTATTTGACCCCTTAGGACTCCATATGGTGTCATTATGGGTTGTATGGTGTCCTAAGAGGTCATATAGTGTTTTATGACCCCTTAGGACACCATTTGGTGTCAATATGGGTTGTATGGTGTGCTAAGGGGTCATATGGTGTCTTATGACCCCTTAGGACTCCATATGACCTCTTATGTGTCATTATGGGTCATATGGTGTCCTAACGGGTCATATGGTGTTCTATGATCCCTTAGGACACCATATGATCCCTTAGGACTCCATATGGTGTTGTTATGGGTCGTATGGTGTCCTAAAGGGTCATATGGTATTTTATGACCTCTTAGGACACCATATGATCCCTTAGGTGTCATTAGAGGTCATATTGTTTCCTAAGAGGTCATATGGTGTCCTATGACCCCTTAGAACACCATATCACCCCTTAAGACACCGTACAACCCATAACAACATCATATGGTGTCCTAAGGGGTCATAGGATTCCACATCACCCTCAAGATACCATACAACCCATAACAACACCATATGGTGCCCTAAAGGATCATATGGTGTTCTATGACCCCTTAGGATACTATTTGGCATCATTATAGGTCCTATGGTATTCTAATGGATCATATAGTGTCATATGACCCCTTAGGATACCATATGACCCCTTAGATGTTGTTAGGGGTTGTATTGTATTCTAAGGGTCATATGGTGTCCTATGACTAGTAGCAAAATAGAGCAAAACATAGCAACAACATGGACCAGCATATAGAGAAGGATATTAGAGCATTCACCAGAACTTATACAACATGGTCAAATGCAATTTATAAGTTCATTTTGAGTTGTAAATAGTTTGTAATACTCTGTAAGTCAGTGTGACTTCTTATGTTTTGTGTTTGAGCTATGACCTCTAGGCAGTTAGCCTTTATGCATGTGCAAAACCTCTCAATGTAATCTTTGTATACCTTGATCAAGTGTATATAGATATTGTGGGTATCAACCCCACTGTGGTTTTTCCCTTTGTAGGGTTTTCCACGTATAAATATTGGTGTTATGGTGTTGCCTTTCTACGTGTTATTTGGACTATGCACTTTAATTTTATTTACAGTTAACCGGTTAATAAGTAATAGGTTCAAAACTAACATTACCAGTGGATCACTAATTCACCCCCCCCCCCCCACCCCTCCTCGTCTCAATGTTATTGGATTCCAACAATTGGTATCGGAGCTTGGTTCCTCGGAAGAAGTTTAACCACTTGAGAAAGATCCAGAATTTGGAATCAATGGAAGCTGGTCTGCAACATCAACATAGACTTTCTCTTGAGGATCTTGATAATGAGTAGATGGATCTACAGTAAACTAAAAAATGAATTGAAGAAAGATAGAGAACACATCATATGATTATAGGGAAATATTTCAGTTGTCAAGGCTACGAGAAGCGAACTTTGTGATCAATTACAAAATTAGAACAATGATGAGGAAGATGCTATGAAGGATCATTATCAGAAACTTACTCAGGAGAACACTATCTTGAAGAATGAGATGCAAGCCCTAACTATGAGGAAGTACAAGGAGATCAAGGACAGAAAGAAAAATGAAGAAAAATTAGCTCAAGCATTGAAGGATAGATCTGAGGAATGCAACAGATTGACTCATGAGAATGATATACTAAAACTTGAGTTGATCCAGTCCCAGAACAATGAACATGTACTTGAAAGACAAATTATAAGCATGAGGGATGGTTTTGTTATTGCAAATGAGTACAAGGGCAAGTTCAAGGATAGCTCAACTAAACTTGATGAAATGTTGAAAAATCAGAGAGACGCTAATGATAAAAGAGGTCTTGGTTATGAAGAAGGAGAAAGCTCTGGTACTGCACAACAAGATCAATCATTTGGACAAAAGTAAAAACATGACAACTGGAACCAAAAATCACTGGTAAGATAGCCTAATTCTCACAAATTCAATGGTACATGTTTTATTTGCAATAAATATGGTCATATGGCTAGTCAATGCAGAAATAGGAATAATCAGAACAATGCATCATTCACGGGTCCTGGAAATGTAAGATGTCATGCATGTTGTAGATTTGAATCTATGGCTAACCAATGCAGATCAAAATGAAATCAAGGAAATCAAGGAGTTAACAAGGAAAAATAGATTAATAATTTTATTTGTTATGCATGCAATAAGATTGGGCATATTGCTAAATATTGTAGAAGTAAGAATCCACCAAAAACTAATGGAAATGTAGATGAGAAGGGAAAGGAAAAAGTGGAAGACATCAAGAAGAAACATGAGATGATATGGGTAAGAAGATCTGATATACCACAGGGAGAACAACTGGTAGAGTCATCAGGTCCTACACCGGTAGCAGATACAACTGGTAACTAAGGCACTCAGCCTTAGGGGTAGGAAAATCATTGAAGAAAGGACAAAAACAAGAAGGAAGGTGAATCCCCTTCGAAAGATGACAAAGGTAAAGGAGTAGGAGCTGTAGTGACCCTCCTAAACCTCCATCCATGTCTTCTTTGTCTTCTTCTTCTTCATTCTCTTCATCTTCTTCTTCTACTTCTTCCCCCAAGAAGAAACAACATGTACAGTCTGAGTCTAATTCACCTTTGTTAAAGCTTGATGTTAAATTTGAATTGGCAACCTAAAATGGAGAACTAGATGTAGAGAAAATTGATAATTAGATAAAACAAGTTGAAGTTTATTGTAGGATTCAGAAGTTTACTGATGATGCTTCAAAGATCCAGCTAGCCACTCTTCGCCTAGGGCGCACACCCTTAATCTGGTGGGAGAGTAGAACTCAGGAAGATCTTAGCCAATATGGTAAAACAATTTCTTCTTGGTTTGATTTTACAGTTGCACTTAAGAAATAATTTTATCCATTAGGTCACATGCAAAAACCAATAATGAATTGGCAATCATTAAGGCAAGAGAAAGGATAAATTATGCAAGAATACACACAAGAGTTTAGGAAAAAAGCTTTAATTTTGGGCATTCCTTTATGCACTTAGGAAACTTTGCTAAAGTATATAGGTGGATTACATGAGAATTTGAGACATACAATAATTATGTTTAATCCAACTAACCTTGATGAAGTTAGTGTGCAAGCCATATATCTTGAAACAGGCTCGAGGAATAGTCATGACAATCTCTTAATGGAATCTAGTAAACACAAAGGGAGCAAGAAAGGGAAGGATAAAATGCAGTGAACAACTTCCGTGAAGAAAGAGGAGGAGAAGCCTTATTTCTCACACTGCAAAAGGGAAGGGCATGAAGATGCAAAATGTTGGAAATTGCATCCTGATAAAAAACCCAAGCGATTAAAGAGTCAAAAGGGTAAGAAAAAGACCACAGCTATTGTGCAAGACCTTGGTTCAGAATTTGGCAACGAATCCAAGATAACAATTTTGGGTATAAAAAGGTATCATTCTTGTTGCTAGTAGTAGTTCCCATTCTTCCTCTATAAAGTGTAATGAGGTCTCTGTTGAAAGTAAAAGGAATGAATTATTTCATATAAGGGCTATTGTAAAACAAAGTAAAATTGATACACTCATACATAGTAGATCACAAGTGAACTTAATCTCTAAATAAGTTGTTAAGCAATTGGGATCAAAAACAACACCTCATCCTAAACCATATCCATTGGGTTTGGTGCATGATAATGCTCAGTTACATGTATCAAGGCAATGTAAACTCCGATTTGCAATCACATCCAAGTTTGTTGATGAGGTAGAGTTAGATATAATTCTACTTGACATCTGCAAGATGGTTCTAGGAAGTCCTTATTTGTATGACAGAAAGGTCATTTTTTATAGGGAACATAACAGGTATCATTTGTTTAAAGATGGGATTGAATTCATCATGAAATCTCATCTCATGAAGACTGATAGATCTATCATAAACACTAAGCATTTGAAGATGATTGTAAATGCAAGCAATGCATTAACCCTTATGTCTATAACAGCTAGCGATACTAAGCATGAAGATGAAATAATCTCTAATCATGATAAGGTGTCAAAAAAAGCACATTGTGACGATCAGTTGCAAGCACATTTAAGCCGTCACCCTAAGGTGGTAAAAGAGGGTTTGAATTATTCATTTTCTAGTGATGTTTCTATTCAGGAGATCTAGCATGTTGATACTTTTTGTTTGGCATCATTTTATTTAGTATTATTGCTTGTTATTCTCCTAGTTAGTTCTATCTAGATGGCGAATGAAACAATGAATATTGATAAGTATACAATTGATTGTATCAGCAATTCTATCTCATTTTTCCTCTTGATTATGATGGGTCAGATGTTCATAATTACAATAGTGTGGACAAATGATATTGGGCAAGTGAGGTAGCAATGCCCTCACTTAAAATCTATGTAAAAATAGACCTTTTAGTGGTCCCAAAGTTTCTCAATTGGGAAGAATGATCTGGGAGGATGTAGAGAACATGGCACTATCCAACTTCTTCCTAACCATTTTTTTTTTTTGTTTTGAGGTTCGAACCTTGAACCTCTCAATTCCTACATTTCCTCTCCACAACTGAGCTGCGTGATATTTCTGGTGACTAATTATGGAGTGTTTTATTTGAAGAATATAAAATAGGCTATGAAGAATTATGAAGCGTCGGTGGTTTGAACCATCGACCCCATAATTGCGAGCTACCACCCCTACCTCTCTTCCATACGGTTATTTCGGCATCCATGGTGGCAGTTTCTGTTTTCCTCAATATAGGTGTGATAATCTGTGGAAATAGGGGCTTGCATACCCTCGATATACACAAAAAAAAATTAATAATAAGATTTTCCAAGCCAACCCCAAAATTATAATATGATAATGTAAGGGGCCATGAATTAAGGGTGGCCAAAAAATTAAGTCTAAATTATTTCTATGGGTTTTTTAAAAGATTTAAATGGCTTAGTTAGTAGATAGGGAAATATATGGGGAATATGTTTGTTAGCCCCATTATAGCAAATGAAAGTGTATAAAATGGGGGGTTTATGTTTTTGGGAGGACATTGGATGAGTGCACTTAGAACTTATCTTGTGGAAATTTTGAAGAATTAGAATTTCTCTAGAGAGGAAATTGGAGAATAGGAGTTGGAGGATTTTTGTAAGCACAAAGATATTCGTCAATTTGTAATACTCTTTCATGTAATTGGGTTAAGAGGCAATTGAAGCCTAGCCCATGAAGGAGAGTACACAAGTGTCTTTAGGTGCAAGAGGAGATTGTGAGAGAAATTTTGGTGCAGGTTTAATTTTGGTGCAAGTTTAAAGATTGGATGATGTAACAAGGTGATTCATAATTGACATCATCAATAAAGCAGTCCTACATTGAGAAGCAGACCCAGAGACATAGCTCATATTGAGTGAACTTCGTTATCAAGTTTGTGATCTCTCTTCTTCTCTTCTATCTTATTATTCTCTCTAATTATCTTTTATTCATTTTAGTTTTAATTTATTCTTTAAGTTGTTAATAACATTATTAAGTTGTGCAAAGGATTAAGTTGACTCAATTTTGTATTTCAATGGTTAAAAAACATAACCACACAACTTTGTTTGCGATTGAGAAAAATCTGTAATTTGAATTAAGAACAAGTATAATTTGTAAGCCTTAATTACAAATCAGGTTCTGATATGGAAAAGAAGGAGAAGAGAGGAGAGTGTTTCAAGTATTTGGTTCAAATTTTTGAGGATGAGAATGTTTGAAAACCCCTCAATAGCTGGCATTGAAAGTATCATAGAAGGTGGTTGGGATAACTGTTATTTTTTCAAAGTAGAATTTTAATTGTATCTATATATTTTATTTTGATTAATTCCAAGTTTTTTTGTGGGATATCTTAAATGTGGTATCACTTATTGAACTATATTGGGTTGTTTCCATTGTGTTTCCTACCTCTATTTTTCTCATCTATATTTCAAGGTTTCATTTAGATCTGTATTACATTTTGGCCAACACTAACATGAAGTAAATCGATAATGTAGATAGAAATGAATACACTAAGTCTATAGGAAGAAATATATTAAGGTTAAGAAGGCCCATGGAGGCCTCCACACAAAATCTATGCCAGTAATTTAAGGATTCTATTTCATGTCCACTAAGATTAAGAATTACGTAGTACCTAGAAATAATAATATTTAGGCATCTCAATAATGGTTGAATTTTGAGTATATTTCTTAAAAGTTTGTCAACTTCAAGTTTATGGGCATTACTAAAATATACAATAAGAATATAAACCTTGGTGGTCATTTTGTTGAACCTCATTATTCTTTCGTTTCTTTGAATATTTATTTTATGTGATCTGAAATTTTCAAAAAAAATGTTTTCCTTTTCTTTTTTATATCTAAGTTAAAAATTTATGGTTTCTTAGCTTCAACGTCCTTTCTCATGTGGTTTTCGCATGTTTACCAATATATTTATGACTTCATCTAAATCATATATAAACCACTTTGAGTTTTTTAATATCTTAGTTTGTCCAAGGGGTTGAGCTTAGTTGGTTAAAGCATTGAGTTCTCAATGTGGAGACCCATGTTCAACTCCCATGAGGGACACCTTTGTGTAGAATTCTAAGTTGTGACTCTTGGTCTTTCATTGTTGTTTAAAGTGGATTTCTAAGTTGTGACCCTTGGTTTTCCAATTGTTGTTTCTAGTTTGGTGCTCGAAAGGAGCTAGTATTTGTAATAAGTTGGCTCGAAAGGAGCTGGTATTTGTAATAAGTTTGTGATTCTATGATACTTAATACAAAAAATTATCTTAGTTTAAAAAAAATATAATTTCCAACCTTCCAATTCAAAATCATTTTGTATAGGGTACTTGAATTCTATTTTTTTTATATATCTTAGTTGTTAAAAAATATAATTTCTTAACTTTCTACTTTAAAATTATTTTGTATAAGGTGCTTGATTCTCTTTTTATTTACACTTTTATTTATTGGGACTCTTTTTCATCTTGATGATAGATCATAGAGTGCCATTGGAAATATTTATTAATCTTTATGATGGATCATAGAGTGCCAATACTAACAAAATATCATGAAATGAATCCAGAAACAAGGGAATAATCTATTTTTTATTATTTTGTTGTTTCTAAAATTAGATTTAAATATCAGAAACCTCTACAAACATTTGTGTGTGTTTTTTATAGAGATAAACAGGTTTTATAGGGACCTGAAACCCAAAGTTTTACAAACCAAGGCCAACATCCAAAAATATATTAAACAACAACAAAATAGGGGATAAACCCCACATAGACCCAATGCTAAAAGACAAGACAAAAAGACCCCAAAAAATAGAAAAAAGCACTCAGCTGAGAGAGTGCACCAGTTCATTATTCTTCTGAACAATCTTCTTGTTGATTTTCTCTAAATCCTCCTTGATGAATCTAGAGGTACCCTAGTCTTGGCTCTAGCACCTGGTCCTAGTACATGGACCCAAACTAGTCTTCCCACCAGCAACACTCTGGCCACCCTTTGAAGCATTCTTTTTCTATTTTTCCCCAATGGGAGGTTCATTGGCTATGAGTCTGGTTCTATAGTCGACCATCATGGCATTGATTTTCTCCAAACCTTCAGCATAGTTACTCATCGCCTCCCTGCTAATTTCCACCAGATTATTCAGGCTATCTTGGATGTCATTCACATACTCCTCCAGCTTATCAATTTTGCACTCATGGAAGATCTTCATAGTTTCAACATCCTAAGATATCTTCTTAATCATACTCATGGTTTTCTTAGTTTTACTAGGCCTAGGGGAGTCCGTGAAGGATTCAAGAATTCCTTTTATTCCATCTTTCAGAGTTCCAATTTTCTTATCTGCCCACTTCCAACAGTTTTCCTGGGCTCTAGTGACCTCCAAAACCAAGTCTTCCAGCTTCTTCTCCCCCTTATTCTCCCCTACATTCTCCTTATTCACATTCCCCTATTTCTCATTATCCACATTGATTGAGATGTCTAACCTAATCTCATGGTCCTTGTCTTTGGGCCCACTTGACTTGGTCAATCTACTTTTTTTTTCTGACGGGCGTCTCCAGGTCTTGCATTTTATTGCTACTAGATTTAAATTTGCTCACCACCCACCTTGGAGGGTTGGTTTTTCTACTACTATTAGTTCCTAGGGTCACCATAAGCTCCCCTTCTTTCTTTGGTCTACATTTAGGGTCCTTTGAATCCTTAATATCATGCCAATCCAGAGCAGTTTCGTTGTCATCCTCTTCCATCTCTGTGTTAGAAACAAACTGCACCTCAGGGTTAGAGGAAGAAATGTGGGTTTTATCCATGGGGGAGGGTTTCACTTCATGGGCTTTGACATACTCCATGATTAACATGATAAGCCCCTTATGAAGCACCGGATTATCTTGGTTCTCAGCATGTTTTGCTAAACTATTTTCCAAGGACGAAACCATATAGAAGGGGATGGAAATAATTTTACTATGCCTAAAGTGATTTAAGATAGTAAAATCATACGAGAAAATACTAGCATATATTCCATCGAGATTGATATACCTCATGATAAAATCTGCCATGTCAGCCTAGAGGAAATTCAGTTATTTCCTGATGTAGCCATTGTCTACCATTTTTGAGACCCTTTGTCATTCCTTTTCCTTGTCGAAAAAAACAACAATGGCCTCCTCACCCATCTTCCTCTCTCTATAAAATTTCCTACCATCCATTTCAAGACTAGTAACAATGGCAACCAGGGTTTCATCAACCTGGAATTCTGCCCCATAAACAACCAACACACCCTTATTCCAACCTTTAACAAAGCTTTCAATAATTAGAGGAGAGTTACCATGAAGTTTCTCCAAATACAGAACCATCCCACCGTCAGATATTTCCTCCCTGACCTCCTTATTTTTCTACCACTTATCATAGGTCATGGGTTCATGCCTATTCTTGTCCCCTTCCATTCTGTTACTCAGACACTCCAAGCAGCTACACTCCAAATGCAAAACCAGAAATAGGGTAAGATGAAAGTTCTAGAGCTTCTCAAAGTGATGATAATTCAAAATATCATCCCAACGACTCCCATCCCATCATATTCTTTCCTCATTAAAGTTTTTTGTAAGGCCAAAGATATCAACATCATTTCTTGCCAAGTCGCACAGAGTTTTTGGGAAGGTTTTACTTCCCCCCACCATTTAATCTCCATGTTATCAACAACCAAGTTGGCACCATTATCCGTCAGTTTATTTTCTTCTCGGTAAATGTGCAAAATCTTGAACTCCTCCAGGTTGGCAATCATATCAATGCAATCCTTAATCAGGTTCAAAATAGTCCAACTAGGCTCAATATTACCCTTGCTGCAGTTCACAATATTAAGCGAGTCACTTTCCAACGAGACCCATCTAAAGCCTTCCTTTCTCGCCATGTGTAGTCGTATGGAGGTTGCGTTAGCTTTCGCATAATAGTTAGTCTGGGTGCCCAAAGGGAGCACCATTATGGAGACCAACAAACTCAAATGAACAAACATTTGTGTGTGTTGTGGTGGTTGTTTGAAACTTTTTCTTAAGAATTTATGTGCATTAATTAGAGATCTCAAGAGATGTGTGCTCTCTTGCTTACTAATTAGTATTTTTTCTTTGACAATCTATTCTCACCAATTTCAGCCAATCATATCATGGATAAAAAATTTAATGTATTTTAGGTTTAATATTTTTTCAGATTTCTCTTCGTTAAAGCATAGCATTAAAAAAAAAAACATTTAATCTTTTGTTGATTGGTGACAATAAAAATTAATCATTGTTAAAATATTTGTCCATCTGCATTAGTTTCATGGTAGGAACTAATAATGAGGTGTCGACTAGAATAAGAGTCAAATTTGAAACAACTTGCTTTAATAGGAGCATTTATAAATAGTACTTTTACTATTTTTTTAGTTAATTATTTAACTGCTAACATGTGTATATTAATAATAGCGTGAACACTATATAGCGATAAATGACACAAATTCTTATGATGTGAATATGGAAACTGGTTTTCTACAATATGTTTTGTGCACAAATTAAGGTATATCATAATGTAGTATGTGGTTTATTTATGGTTTTAATGTCTAATCATGTCATTCAAGTTCTTTAAATTTGGTTTCTTGACATTTATTCTATGTTTACTTTTTATGTTTAGTTATTTGCATCTTTTGTTGATAGAGAATAGATGTAAATGCATACAAATTCAATAGACAAAATCTTACACTAATCCATCCACAATTCATCTATATATAATCTTACATAGATTTTTTCTTCAACTCTCTATTCTGACACATTTTTAGAATATTTCTTTAATTCATAAATAGTACAAGGATGGAGATCCCAATGCATCACTCTCTCATTTGAAAGATAATATTTTATTCCTATCCCTTAAAATAGCTCACAATCCACACCCCTATGCATCCCCTTAATAATTATCATTTGTGTTAGAGTTATCTTTTATTAGCTAATAATTATTTATTTAATTATTAGTCTATTATACTCTATGCTTAAGCTAAACTTAGGAATCTTATAATTCTTTAGGGTTTTGAGTATCCTTTTATAAGGATTATCTCTTTGTATTTTCATAACAATTGTAATTATTGAATTGCATTCTTGTTGCACAGTCAATATGAGTCCTCTTATCTGGATCTCCGAATTCTGTCCTCCATAGTTTTCTTGCTTCTCTCCTTCTATAAAAAGTTTGCATGCACGTGATCTTTGGGAGGTGTAGAGTTGATTTTTCCTCAACTCCAATTTGGTATCGAAGTTCCAAATCTGCATGCCCTTGTTCTCCTCATGAGAGATTTTGGGCCTTCTTCTTCAGATCTGTGTATTCAGGGGTTTGTGCAGTTGTTTTCTTCCATTTCTAGGGGTAGCTGATTTTTTGGTACATTTGTTTGCCAAAAGGACCTCATAGTTGGATTTAGAAGGCTGATTCCATGAATTTTGATATATAATTTGCCTATTTTCGATGACAGGGGCATCTGGGGCATAATTTTTTATTGGCATGTTTTTCGAGGCACAAAAATCTGTATGGCTGTACCTACAAATGCGTCAGAAAATTTTCATGAAATTTTTTTTTTTAACCTTCTTTATGCCCTAAAAGAGGGGTTTTTTTTCTTTTGGCTGTAACTTGGTCATACAGAGGCATTTTTCAGAAAACCTTATATCGTTGGAAATCTCTTTTCGATCTCTATCCAGATCTTGGGGTTTCCAATTTTGATTTTACTTTTTTTGATGGCGTTTTTTTCTGTCAAAGCCAGAGGTTCCCTTTTGCACTCCGGGATACATCACTTGAGCATCTGAACTCCATTTTTTGAAAACTTTATATTTTTTAAAATCTTGTTCTGTGTTATTTCCATTCATATGAGTTTTCTTTCTAGATTCTGCTCCAGGTATATTTTATTCATTTTTTTTCTTTTCAGCACTCTAGTGAATATCTTGGATGTTTCAGGTCCTGGGATCTCTTTCTTTGAGTAGGATGTCTCTTCTTTGGTTTTTCTTTCTATTTCCAATCTTTTATCTCTTCTTATCATTGTAGCATTTTATTTATGTAAACGCACTGAGATAAAGTGCCACCATGCATTGTATACTCGGGATCTTGCATATCTTGTGTCTTATTGTACATGCACTACTTATAAAGTGTCATGGGGGGGTTGATGTTTGTCTTTGTTTGCCATATACCTTTGTCACACGAGTGTTCCTTTCATGACATTATCCTCATGATGTGTGTCAAGTGAGTGTTCCTTCCATGACACTATGTACCTTCTCTGCACCTTCAATGTTCCTAGTTCTTCATCATGCAGATCTTGTTTGCCATTCTTTTTAGTGTACCTATCCCTCTCCCTTTTCAACATTATGGGCAGGTTTGTCCTATTGTTCTAATGCTTCCTTGGTTTGACTGATCATCTCTTCAGGATTTGGTATTCCATGCCATTTGTATCTTCGAGTTCAATTGTTTTCCATCTGATTCAAGTAGTGTCATTTGAGGACACTCATGCAGATTACAGTCTTCTCTACTTGGTCATGTTCTATTTTAGTGGAGGTTCTGTAGATCAATAGTTACTCTTTGATAGTGTTTGCAACTATTTCATGCTTCAATGGTGTTCTTCATTCTCTTATTTTTGTTCCTCTCTTCCGGAACACTCTTGTTTGGAGGCTTCTTAGTCCTTCACTTGAGCTTTCATCTCTTCTTGGAGAGGAGTTTTGTTCCCACAGATTTTTCTCATTTTTCTCCACTTTACAAAGATTTTATTGTACTTGGGTACCTCATTAGGCTTAGTTGTCGGGACCCATTGTTGCTTTCCTACATTTTTTACATGCTTTTTTAGTCCTTAGTTGTTTTTTAGGTACTCCCTAAGTTCATCTTAAGGAGGGAGGTGTTAGAGTTATCTTTTATTAGCTAATAATTATTAATATATTATACTCTATACTTAAGCTAAACTTAGGAATCTTATATTTCTTTAGGGTTTTCTTCTTTAGGGTTTTGAGTATCCTTTTATAAGGATTCTCTCTTTGTATTTTCATAACAACTGTAATTATTGAATTGCATTCTTGTTGCACAATCAATATGCCTCATCTTTTCTAGATGTCTGAATTCTGGTCTCCGTAGCTTTTTTGCTTCTCTCCTTTTGTGATAGGTTTGTATGCAGGTGATCTTTGGGAGTTGTAGAGCTGATTTTTCCTCAACTCCAATTATTTGCATTTGGTTATAGCTTATCATTTGTAGATAATTTTCTTCCATATTTCTTTAGTTTAAATATTTTATTGTTTGAGTGAAAATGCATGAATAACTATAGAATTTTATCTAAATTGTTCTATGATAGTGATCTATTAAACTCAAAAAAATGTTTTCTCCATCTATTTGGGTAGAAATAATAGGATAATCAAGCATGTACTCTCCTATGATGAGTTTAATACTATAACATTTCCCTAAACAACTAACTATACCTCCTTCTGTAACCATAAATTAAAATTCTATGTTGTCAGCTCATTATTGGTGAAGCTATCAATAGTCAATATTTTTACCTTCTATTGTATAAGGAAACCAACTTCCTTAAGAATTTTTTGGTCCATGCTAATACCTTATAGTGCCTGGGAAGAAATAGTTATTTGGATTTCTTTAAATTCTTCTACAACCATAGCTACCTCTTCTTCATCCTTTCCTTTGTCATAGGCACCTCAATTTAAAACAATTTCTCTTGTACGTATTTGTGTCCTCTATTATATATTTCATCATACTTGAAATAAACTATTTGGCCTTTTTTTCTTCAATTTTTTGAGTTGTCAATCTTGTAGGTTGAATAAATATTAAAATAAGGGTCTTTCAAAAGAATTTTTCAATTTTACTAGATAATTATTTTTCATATAATATATGCGCTAAGACAAACTACTCAAATATAATACTAGAAATAAACATAATTAAGTCTAATATTGGATGCAATCTTTCAAAACCACCTAGAAACAAGTCATTTAAATTTTTATTCATAATAATTTAGTTACCATGATAAATTTTGAAAGTACTAAATATAATTTTAATATATCTTATTTGAAACATTTATGTTAATTGGATGAAGTAGGTCCCTACCATTCTATGACAATGATATGATTTTAATTCATTTGTAGAACTTGGTCTATTAACACTAAGACTATTATTTTTATTTTGAACACAAAGATGCATTACCAAATGAACTATTTTATTTTTATATAGAAGCTACTTTCACTTATTTTATTACTTAGTGTAGACACCCAAAATTGTCATGTTTAATTAAATAAATATTTTATTTATTTAATTATCTAAGCCTATTTCTTCTATTAATTAAATAAATTTTATTTATTTAATTAATTCATTTATCCTCTTCTAGCCTTATTTCTCATTTAAATAAATACATTTATTTATTTAAATTATCCCTTTCCTAAATTAAATAAATATTTTATTTATTTAATTGTCTTATTCTTCTATTAATTAAATAAATCTTTATTTATTTAATTAATTCATTATCTTTTTCCACACATGACACATGTCATTCATCTCTTATTTCCTACACTACCTACCTCTTTCATTATTTTGGTATTTCTTATACCTACCCTCTAATCCTAGCCGACCTCTCTTTTTACACCTCTCAATCTTAACCCTCCATTTCTTATTGTGTCTTCTATTTAAGGAGATGCTTTCTTCATTGTCAAAACCTAACTACTTGATCAATTGACTACACTACAATTCCACTTGCAACCACATTCCGTTCTTTGTTGAGCTCTTGTGCATACAAAAATCTGAGAGCAAGTATATCAAGCAAGATCAATGGAGATAGGAAGAATGGAGATCAAAACCCTATTGGACATGTGATGGTATAATCTTTATGATTTTGAGTTATTTTGCATTGTCTTAGGTTATCTTCATATGTTATGGTGGATCTTTGTCCATTGTTAGGCTAGGGTTTGGTGGTTGAATCCATTTTAGTCTTTCAATATTGTTGTTATTTGTTATCCATTTTCACCATAAACATTTTGGCATCCACAAGTGGCACTATTAGTCAAGGCAGAGCTCGAGAAATTACTAGATGTCGGATTCATACGCCCAATTGATTATCCTGAATGGATTTCCAATTTAGTACCTGTCAGCAAACCAGATCGCAGCATCCGAATATGTACAGACTTCAGGGATATCAACAAGGCTTGTCCGAAGGATGATTTCCCACTACCAAACATTGATTTAATTGTTGATCTCACAGCAGGCCATGAGATGTTATCTTTAATGGACGGATTTTCTGGATATAATCAGATCAGGATTGCACCTGAAGATCAACATAAAACATCATTCACTTGTCCATGGGGAACCTTCTGCTGGAATGTCATGCCCTTTGGGCTGAAAAATGCAGGTGCCACATATCAACGAGCCATGACTACTATCTTCCATGATCTCATGCATGTAACGGTGGAAGATTATGTTGACGACCTTTTGGTTAAATCAATAGACAGAAATACACACTTGGACATACTTTCAGTTGCTTTTGAGAGGCTGGAAAAATACAAGGGAAGATTAAATCCAAAGAAATGTGTCTTTGGAGTAACCTCCGGGAAGCTCCTAGGATTCATTGTGTCTAAAAGAGGAATAGAAGCGGATCCAGCAAAAGTCAAGGCCATCTTGGACATGCCGCCACCCAAGAATATCAGTGAACTTCGGTCTTTACAAGGGAGACTCCAGTCCATACGAAGATTCATAGCACAACTTGCAGATAAGTGCAATCCTTTCCAGCACCTGCTACACAAAAACATTAAGTTCAAATGGGATGAGAACTGTCAACAGGCTTTTCAGGCACTCAAAGACTACCTTTTGAACCCGCCAGTTTTGATGCCACCAATTCCGGATCAACCATTGTTACTTTACATATCAGCTACTCCGACAGCACTGGGGGCACTCCTAGCACAGCAAATACCTGACGGCAAGGAAAAAGCAGTCTACTATATCAGTCGCACATTGGTGGGATATGAGCTAAACTACACACCAATTGAGCGTGCATGTCTCGCTGTGGTCTTCGCTTCACAAAAATTACGACATTACATGCTTACTCACAAGACCAAGTTGATTGCCAGAATTGATCCACTAAAATATCTGCTCAACAAAGCTACACTTACTGGGCGACTGGCCAAGTGGGTAATGATTTTGAGTGAATTCGACATTGAATACGTGGACAGAAAAGCCATAAAAGGACAAGCCATTGCAGATCAACTGGCAGATGCTCCCATGATAGATGATGTTCCTTTACAGTCAGAATTTCCAAATGAGTCCATTCTAACAATATCACCTGCAAAGCCATGGCAACTATACTTTGATGGCTCATACACATAGCATGGGGCAGGAGCGGGTATACTCTTTATAACTCCCCAAGGTGATTCTATACCAAAGTCATATCGCTTATCATTTCCTTGCACCAACAATATAGCGGAATATGAGGCATTGACAACGGGGCTAAGAATTGCAGTTCAGTGGAAGATCCAGGAACTTCGTGTTTTTGGCGATTCTCAACTTGTCATCCGTCAAGCAACTGATGATTATCAAACAAAAGATGAAAAGCTAATGCCTTACAAACAACTGGTAGATGATCTGAAACAGCACTTTGCAAAGATAGAGTTTGAGCAGATACCAAGAGAACAGAATCGTGCTGCTGATGCCATGGCTACAATTGCTTCTCTCATTGACCTACCGCAAAATGAGACCTGCTATGAGTTCCTGGTGGACAACCTACTGATTCCATCATATGAGAGCACTCCTACGAAAATGATATGTGTTGTTGGGCCTGAATCCCAGTTATATGGTTCCATATTCACATACCTTCGCGACAACATCTTACCTCTTGATTTATCGAACAACCAACGCCGCACTTTCATCCGCCAATCCTCCCGATACGTTATTCTAGCTGATATCCTATACCGACGAGGTCTAGATGGCACCCTCCTTAGATGTTTAGAGAGTGACGAAGCTCAGATTGCGTTACGTGAAGTGCACGAAGGGATATGTGGTCCGCATACTAGTGGTCCTACCTTGGCCAAGAAACTCATCAGGACTGGATACTATTGGCCTACTATGGAAAAAGATGCATATCAGTTTGTCAAGAAGTGTAAGCAGTGTCAAATACATGGAGACCTCATACATGCACCAGCGCAGGAACTACAGCCACTTGCATCTCCTTGGCCCTTTTGTCAGTGGGGACTCGATCTCATAGGCAAGATTCACCCTCCTTCTTCCAATGGACATAAATTCATTATCACAGCCACAGAGTATTTCACAAAGTGGATTGAAGCCGTGCCTCTCACACAAGTTACTGGAAAACAAATCGCTACTTTCATCCTGAACTACATCATTTGCCGATACGGGATTCCTACTTCCATCATCACTGACAACGGGCGTCCTTTCAAGAACCAGGATGTTCGTGAACTCTGTGAGCGCTTCCATATCTCTCATCGTTTCTCCACACCATATTACCCCCAAGGTAATGGCCAGGCTGAGGCGTCTAATAAAACAATTCTCAAAATACTTAAAAAGACAGTCGACGACGCTGGCCGTAACTGGCATGTCCAACTCAATCCCGCACTTTGGGCCTATCGTACCAGTATCCGCACACCTACAGGAGCTACACCTTACTCACTTGTCTACGGTGCTGAAGCCATCTTGCCTATTGAGGTCGAGTTACCTTCTTTACGGGTCTCCTTGAGAAACATAATCAACGATGAAGACTACAGGGTCTCTCGCTTACAAGAACTAGAACTGCTGGAGGAACGACGACACACTGCTTTTAATCATCTCAAGGCTTACCAACAACGAATGAGTCGCAGTTACAATCACAAGGTCAAGCCTCGCACATTTGAGGTAGGTGACTTAGTCCTCAGAGAGAACCCCAAGAATCAGCAAGATAGAGAAAAGAAGGGCAAATTTGAACCCAACTGGCTTGGTCCTTACATCATCACAGCAGTATATGGATCTGGGGCATATCAGCTCTCAACTACAGAAGGTGAACCCTTGGAGGATCCTATCAATAGCATGCACCTTCGCAGGTTCCACACATAGCTTTTCAGAATATCCTAATTCAAAAATACAAAAAAATCAAAAAATTCAAAAATACAAAAAAATCAAAAAATTCAAAAATACAAAAAAAATCAAAAAATTCAAAAATACAAAAAAATTATAAAAACAAAAAAAATTGTTACTTGGTGAAAACCTGGCAAACAGGCGCCTTGTGACAACAAAAAAATTGAAAAATCCAAAAAAGTAAAGAGAAATAATTTCGTCCAACGGTGAAAACCACTTTGGTGGCGCCCTGGGCAAGTACCATGGTGAAAACTGGGTCACCAGCGCCATGCGTAGGGACTTTGCTCCTCCCTCCTTCAGGATTCACTTTCATCCTTTCACTTTGCACACACTCACAACCTATTCACTCACAATAAACTTGCCCATTCCCGTCATGGCTTGTTATTGATCTACCCAAGATTGGTTAGCCATCCATAAACCTCCCTTTTCACTCCTTTTTCCATCCATAATAAATCAGATCCTATCTGTGACTACGGCCAATTCCTACGTCTAGTAATGGGTGTGGAACTGAGAACATCACATGTTTCGAGGAATACAGTTTCTTTCAGCTTTCTTCAGTCTATCCGTGCACAATCCACAATAAAAGTTTCGTCTTCTCCACAATAAGGTATCATTTTCATGGATTCAGTCAGTTTCCAAGGAGACACAGCAGCAACAATGGGCTTCAACAAATTAAATCTTTTAACAGACTCAGACAACATATGGTTCAGTGCTATCTATCCTTTTTGTGAAAGTGAACATTGTGACCACAATCAAAATTTGACTTATACAAGTGACAAGAGACACTAAACTTGAGGACTACAATGGATGTTGGTGTCGAGTCTTGGTTTTCTGTTGATTTCATCTTTTGGTGACATGTCTTTTAGCTTTTCCGGGATGTCGCTGACTAGAGATTCTATCTCCAGGATGTCTTTGACTAGAAAGGCGAGGATGGGGTATCGTCACCTATTTGCATTTGCTGTCTGTGGATTGTCTCTTAGTAATGCTATGACTTGTCCAAGGATATGAGGACACTGTGTGTCTAGTATGAACTGGGGCATTCCTTGTTTGTGACTGTCTTATCTCCATGCAAACAGGTACAATGACTTTCCGGGCCGAACAAATGCCTTGATTGTCATAACCTATTTTGCCATAATAAAGCTCAATGATGATAACGCACAAGAAGCTCTTTCACGTTCATATCTTCTATCTTCCATCCCCTTTCTTGATTGACTTCCATCGTCCTTCTTGAGTCCGCGTAGCCCGCTATCACATGACTGAGTATAATGACACACCAAAAACATTTGCATTTCATATAGTTGCACCTACATCACCACATATAAGCATTTCATACATACATATAGATATCACAATTGCATCACATCCTGCATACACATGTTAGCACATCTCACATTTTCATTATGTAAATAATCATTTGCATTATCATATTCATTTGCATTACATACATTCACATTTGCATCATGCATCACATATACAACATAAAAGAACAAAAATATATTGCATTGCATCATATAAGCATCCATATCATAAAACATGCATCACATAAGAACATTTCATCACATAAGGTACACGTGCATATAGCTGCCGCAAAAATGGATCATCTCTCATATATAATCAAATGTGTCATAATACAATGATGTCAAAAGAATCATATGGCTACAAAAGAATCACCCGCAGGTGTCTACAATACAATCATGGTACATATACTGATACAATGGGAGCCCACTATAGCTATGAGGAACTCCCTCCCTCGGAGCCGCCTCGCCTCGACGGAGTCTGAGCTGTAGATGGACCCGCCCCAGGATCCCCCTGCCTCTCTAGTGGTGGTGGAGGCCCCATAACCCCACCGCTGGATGCCTGTCTCCTGCGGCTCCCTCCCGTAGCCGTCGCTGTGCGCGACGATCTATGGAAGCTCCTAGCCCGCTGATCTGCTGGCACGGCTGCATAGTATAGATCCCTCCAGTAGGTGATCTCCTCTCCGGCTCGCAAAACATATGCGTAGCCTACCCCTGCATCCTCTACTGCCCGCCTACCTGCCCTCAGAGCTGTCTCGGCCTCGGTGTATCTCTGGATGGCCTGATCCCTCTCCCGCTCTGTGTCTCGGACCCTGATCCTGAGGTGGTTCCTCTCTCGAACCAAATCCTCAATCTCATCTACCTGGCCCTGGCAGATCTCTCGCAGCCTAAGCACCTCATCCTCCTCAGAGTCTCCGCTCTCAGTCCCTGCCTGTGGCTCCTCCTCTACAGGTGCCTGTCCCTGTGTCTCTGCCTGCACCTGTCCCTGTGCCTGTATAGGTACCTGTGGCTGTACCTATCTCTGTCCCTCTGGCTGCACCGGTCTCTGTCCCTCTCTGGGACCCTGTGCTGCTGGCACCTGTAGGGGCAGTCCACCCCGTCCTCTCACCACTGGAGCTACTCTCTCCTGTCCTCCCTCCCTCCGAGGTGCTACCCGTCTCTCTCCCACCACTCCCCTCTGCCTCCGCCGACCCCTACCTCCATCCCCTCCTCCATCATCATCCTCTCCTCCACCCTCTCCATCCACTGGCTCTGCTGGATCTGTCAATTTAGGAAATGGATGCTCTGCCCAGTACGCAGAGTACTCTGCGTCCATCCCTGCATCATCTACCTCTGGCCACATGTCCCATGGCATCGGCATCATCTCCGCTAGCTGCATAACTGCCTGATCATATGATAGCAGTGGGCCAAACTGCACCTGATCTCGGACTGTACGGGCATACATGCCCGAGCCTCGGGGCATCCTCTGAATCCTGCCATACTGCCTGCATACCCTATCCACCAGCTGTCTCTCTAATATATAGGGCGTCCGCCCAATCAGGTACCTACTCCGGAAGGTGTAGGGCAGCTCCAATGCGTCGTCCTCCCACTCCTCGCACCCCAGGTACGGCCTCCAGATCACCAGATCAATGTCATCAATGACTCTCCTCCAGTGCTCCAATCTCCCAATCCGAGGCTGGGATGTAATCATGGCATATAGGTGTACAAAACTCTGTCCCTGTCCTCTGCCTCTGAAGTGAATCGGCCGTGTGATGGGAAGGTGCTCATAGGCCCACACCTGCAAGAGAGTCACACCGCAGCCCAAACCCACTGATCCATGATATACAAACTGATGCAGCTCATAATACAAATGTGCTAGGACACATGGCCCCCATGCATACGTAGTGTGCTCTGCCATCAGCGTCTCCAAGGCCCCTCCCCAGCCCACTGCCAATCCTCGTGTGGCCCTGTCTGGACACAAGTATCCACTGATGACTCCCCCAACAACTGCCGGCAATGCTAATCCTGTGGCAGTCATGGTGTCCCAGGCTACATGACCTGCTCGCATCTCCAACCCGGGATCCTGAAACACCCGTCGCAATGCCTCCCTGTCACCGTCACGGTCGTAGGGGATCAACTCTCCATCAATGGGAACATGTAGTATCCTGTATACATCCTCCAGTGTCACTGTCATCTCACCCATCGGCAGGTGAAACGTGCATGTCTCTGAGTGCCATCTCTCGGCCAACGCAGTCAGCAACCCCATGTTTGCCCGAAACTCGGGCACATAGAGCATATGTGTGAGACCCATCTCCTCTATGGAAATCATGTCCTGGATAGACAACTCTGGTCGCAGTCTCTGAGTCGATGGGAATCTCTCCCGTGACTCCAACATCGGCAAATACTCCTACAGTCAAGCAAATCAATCTTGTCAGTTATCGTGGCATTCACTGTTTATCACAAAATGCTACTCGCTACCTAAATGTATATGGTTATCTATCCTAGTGACACTCACTGTTCATCACAAAGTGTTGCTATTTATCCTAGTAGTGCTCCCTGTTCATCACAAAGTACTACGTGTGTGACATTCCCTGTTCATCACAAAGTGTCACTCACATTCGCACTCCCTGTTCATCACAAAGTGCTGCCTATCTTGGTGCTCCCTGTTCATCACAAAGTGCCTTGATCTATCCTAATCTTCCTAGAGGACCTGCTTGAGTGTATCCTCTCAGCAGCTTATCCAATCGACAGCGTATGTTCATCACAGAACTGCCGATTTGACCTAAAGGAAAACCATGCATTTAAACACACAAACGCACCTTTTCAACACACACGCGCTTTTAACTCATAAACGCGCTTATAGATTTCATACACGCGCCTCTGCAACACAGACGCGTTTTCTGAACACAAACGTGCCTATGCCAGACACAAACGCGACCAGGGGACACAGACGTCCCTACATGACATAAACGCTACTCAAAATCACAAACGCTTCTTCATTTCACAAACGCGTCCGCATTCCACACAAACGCGGTTCGAGGCACAGACGTGCCTGAACCCGGCACAGACACGCCTGTTGGACACAGACGCGCCTGGCGCTGACACAGACGCGGTTGCGCATTTTTGCACTTTTAAACTATCCTATTCCTAGCGCATTTATTGCTCCTAAACATGCATTTATGACAAAACTCGAAATGCATGAAAGTACGAGGAGGTTTTCGGGTACTTACTGGCTCTCCTGCATCGGCTGGCCGCTGGAATCGGCGAACACGGTCGAATCTATGAACGAATGCCATCGCTGCTGACTGCTGCTGCTCTTTTCTCGCTCTGCACTGTGATCTTCTAAGGGTGTGGATGACAATGAGGATGTCTTTTGCCCGTGGTCTATCTTATAGCCTACCCTAGCCCTGCCCTTCATTTCCCGAGTCAGTATTCTTCATCCTGTGACTTTGTCACTCTATCCAGTCAGTCCATTCTAGCCTTTCTTTCTTATCGAGAGATTGTCCGCAATCTCTTCAGACATTTTCATCCAATCTCTCGAGGGGGCATATCATTCCTTATTCTGGGGCAACTCTGTATCAGTTCATCTTATCTTCTTTGAAACAACGCAACAAGCCGCATTGTCTCAAAGAGGGGCAAAATGTAGACACCCAAAATTGTCATGTTTAATTAAATAAATATTTTATTTATTTAATTATCTAAGCCTATTTCTTCTATTAATTAAATAAATTTTATTTATTTAATTAATTCATTTATCCTCTTCTAGCCTTATTTCTCATTTAAATAAATACATTTATTTATTTAAATTATCCCTTTCCTAAATTAAATAAATATTTTATTTATTTAATTGTCTTATTCTTCTATTAATTAAATAAATCTTTATTTATTTAATTAATTCATTATCTTTTTCCACACATGACACATGTCATTCATCTCTTATTTCCTACACTACCTACCTCTTTCATTATTTTGGTATTTCTTATACCTACCCTCTAATCCTAGCCGACCTCTCTTTTTACACCTCTCAATCTTAACCCTCCATTTCTTATTGTGTCTTCTATTTAAGGAGATGCTTTCTTCATTGTCAAAACCTAACTACTTGATCAATTGACTACACTACAATTCCACTTGCAACCACATTCCGTTCTTTGTTGAGCTCTTGTGCATACAAAAATCTGAGAGCAAGTATATCAAGCAAGATCAATGGAGATAGGAAGAATGGAGATCAAAACCCTATTGGACATGTGATGGTATAATCTTTATGATTTTGAGTTATTTTGCATTGTCTTAGGTTATCTTCATATGTTATGGTGGATCTTTGTCCATTGTTAGGCTAGGGTTTGGTGGTTGAATCCATTTTAGTCTTTCAATATTGTTGTTATTTGTTATCCATTTTCACCATAAACACTTAGAATTTAATTAAAAAAAAAATTCCCATTTTATTTATTCAAACATGCACGTATTCACCTTGGTTTGATTGAGTGTGTTTTGATTTTTTTCCAATAGATGTTATAATGGTATCTTTTGGATTGATTTGAGATATATGTCATCTCCCATTCCCATTTTCCCTCTATTCTAGATTCAATGCTATTCATTTAGTATCTCATATTTGATATTTTTCATACTTTCTTCTAAATAGCGCACTTTGGTATCCAATGGGAAAAAGTTACAACCAAGCAGTAATTTGATCCAAATTCTAAGCATATAATCTATTTTATTAAACTCTTTTTTCTCTATGGGTTTTCTTTTCCTTTTAAGATTTAAAAGAGTTGACTTTTCATGATTTTTCTAAGCTTTCTAAAAATATAAATAGATCTAAAAAATTATCAAAAATCTCATTCTATAGAGAAAATCTATGAGAAATATTAAACTTTTAATAAATTACTCAAAATGAATCTAAATAAATTCAAATTAGGATTCTAGGTGGATCAATATGTCCTTATTAAACCCTCCAAAATTTTGAAAAAGAATTGTTATTTTGGAACAACTTTGGTTGAAACCCTAATTTCATGACAACTTCAAAATACATAATAGAATCTTTAATATGTTTTATTAGTGCCTTTCTTCAACACACAATGATAGTATTTTTGGTAATTCTTTTGATTTAATTTTCTTAAAAAGAGCTTTGGATAAAAAGTGAGTATAATTATAATAAAAAGAAAAAAAAAAAAGATTCTTATTGGTAATAAATATTTATTAATAATCTTATTTTCTTGTTTTTTCCAAGTTAAATTTTGATTGGACTTCTAAAGATAATAAAGAGTTGCCTGAGGTTAGAGTAGTACCCAAAGATGAATATGGAAAATTTATTACAGGTGGTTCATATTTTCTAAGATTTGGGACTAATTATGAGGTAGAGTGGAAAGTTGATTTATTAGTCTCTTATTAATTAAATTGATGGGTCACAAATAATTGATTTTTGAAGAAGAAATTCAACTAAATTTATTTGCGATTTGAAAAAATTTGAATACATAAATTAGAAATAAAGAGGAGTCATATAAGAAGCATAGCCTATTTAAAAAGGTTTCAAGCACATTGTTGTGGAAGTAACGGTATGGCATATTTGTTAGCCAATGCTACGATTGATCAAATGCCCTCTTTAGCATTGATAAAATGTTACACATTGCTAAGACAAATCTAGAGTATAGGTACACAACTATAATCACAAGTTCATCCCACACATGTGAACTTTTTCTTTGACCTAATAAATATTTCAAACAATTCTATTAAAAAAATACATTATGTATCAAAATATTCCAAATCATCAATGGGCCCTTGGTCTATTGGTGATGTTGACAGGTTCTTAATGAGCCTAGATGAAATTGATACCCCTCAATTCTTGGCTCTTAACTGAAAAGGGTACTTGTGCCCCCATATCTGATAACAAAATAAACGAATTTATTAACAAATCTAGAGTATTACTTATATATAGCTTATGTATTCTTTGTAAATTTACAAGGAAGTATTAAGGCATAAAAGCAAAAGCTTTCTTCATAGGAGTGAAAGGTTCTTTCAAGATTTTGAAACAAGCTCTTAGCAAGCATGAAAGATTTAGAAGATGTCCATTTCCGATGGAGAGTTGATTTATATATTTTACTAAACTTATTTTGTTCAAATCTTAAAAGAAGAGCATCATTTACTTGGTGGGTCCTGTCATGCTTTAATTTGGGGGACACCTTTTCTTCAAAGCAAACAAACAATATGCTTCTCTTCAAGACAAAGTCTTCAGCATTTTCATTGGTCTCGACTTTTAATAATTCTTCTAGAATTGTTCATCTTCATTTCCAGAGAAGAATAAAATTCCAATTTGACATAACGTCATTTCCAGAGAAGAATAAAATTCCAATTTGACATAACGTCATTTCCAGAGAAGAATAAAATTCCAATTTGACATAACGTGAATTAGAAAAGGATAAAATTCCAATTTGACATAAGGTGAATTATTTTGAAGTTGATGCTTTTCTTGGCTATCTGCATAAATATTAACTTGGTTGTTTCTCATCTTTAACTTTTTCTATAGTTCTATTTAAAATTAAAATATTTAACGATTAGTTTTATATTTTTATAAAAAACGAAAATCTAAACAATAGTCCCCACTCCCACACACATATTAATGCTCCTTATTATATATAAAATATCAGCATACCGTTATTATTATTAAGATTAAAGTTTTTATTAAGATCGAAATGGCATCTATAAAGTTGCAGGTTACCATGAGGATTGCAGGGGTGTGCGTGCTTTGATTTTTTTCTATTGATCTACCATGTTTGTTCTTGTTTGGGAAGCCATCTGTACTGGAAAGTATGTTGTGTGGACTGTGTTGCATTATCTTGCACAATGCATTCGAGTAGAATTGTTGGTAAGGATTTTAGTACTCAATAGCATGATGTTGCAGCTTGTTCTGGGTGCACGCAAATATCTTACATCAAGTGGTTTTTTGCGTTTTCTTGTTTGGGGAGCCTACATTTCTGCAGGTGTTGTGGCTATTTCTGCACTAGGGGTCATGATGCACAACGATTGGAGGGAGGTTTATGGAATATGGGCTCCAGTGTTACTCATTCATTTAGGGGGACCAGATGCTATATCTGCTTATTCCATGGCTGATAATGAGATTTCAGTAGCATTTGTGGTTGAGGTTGTGAGAAAAATAACAAGTGTAGAAAATTTGCAAAGAAGAACAATAACACATAACATAGATTTACGTGGAAAAACTTGGTAAAAATATAATAGTAAAAAACTACGAGCAAATTTTGTCTTTTGTATTGATTCCTAAGAATTACAGAGTTACAACAATCTCAAAACCGAACATCAAAACATGACTTTGAGCACCCTAAAACAACTGAGTTGCAGAGTCCTACTTGAAGACAACTTACTAAATATAGTAAGTATGACTCGTACAACTGCATGTAAAACAAATGTCAAAATTACTAATTATAGAAAGTTTATTAACAAAACTTTCTATTTATAGTAAGTCTCAAAAAAATTGCGCCTCCCGGCAAGATGCCTTCAACATGTCACCTAATAGCGAGCACCTAGCGACGCACTAGTGGGTAATCCATGATGACACAACCACTAATATCTAAGATATCCATGATGACTCAACCACTGCTAGCTAAGAGTCCAATTTGGACTTCACATTCCAATAATCTCCCACTTGAAGTCAAATTTAAAACTCTGAATAATTCCTCTACGAAAGACCATTGCCAATGCTACCTATCATCACATAATTTGCAGACCAATAGAAGTTTTGCACCAAATAAACTTCTCTCTACTAATAGGTTTCATCATAATATTTGCAGGGTTTACATCAATGTGAATCTTGGCTAAAGAGATATGTCCTCCTTCCACCACTTCATGAACAAAGTGATATTGAATATCAATATGCTTTGTTCTAGAATGGTAAGTTGAGTTTTGTGCTAAGTGTAAAGCACTTTGACTGTCCCAATGTAGTAACATGTTATCTTGCTTCACTTGCAATTCACCCAAAAGTTGATGAAGCCAAATCACCTCCTTGCTAGCCTATGTTGTTGCCATATATTCTGCCTCAGTAGTAGACAATGCCACCACTTCCTGCAACTTTGACACCCAAGTAACAACACCTCCAGCTAAAGAGAAAAAATAACCTATTATAGACTTTCTCTTATCTTTGTCTCCACCAAAATCTACATCCATATATCCATTAATTTGAAGACTACTCCGATTGTAACAAATAGAAACATCTAAAGTGCCTCTCAAATATTTGACAATCCACTTCACAATTGTCCAATGATCAATGCTAGGATTCGCCATGTACCTACTGATAACGCCCACTTCTTGTGCAATGTCTGGTCTGGTACACACCATGGCAAACATAAGACTTCCTACTACTGATGAGTATGGTACATGACACATCTATGTCTTCTCTGCTTCTATGCTATTGAACTGTTCAGAAGACAATTTAATATGAACAGGAAATGGAGTACTAACTGGTTGTGCTTTCTGCATATTGAAGCATTGCAAAACCTTCTCCACATAAGTTTTCTATGGCAACCATAATTTCCTGTTGTTTTTGTCTTTATGTATCCTCATTCCAAGAATTTGATTTTCACTGCCTAAGTCCTTCATCTCAAACTACCTAGCAAGATGAGTTTTCAAATGGATAATTTTATACATGATGGGACTTGTTGCCCACATATCATCAACATACAGCACTAGAATAATAAAACTATCATCATCATACCTTTTAAAATAGGCACAATGATTAGCCTCACATCTACTAAAACCCAAACTCAACATGAAGGAATCAAACCACTTGTACCAACACCTTGGCACCTATTTCAAACCATACAACGATTTTATCAGCCTACAAACAAGATTCTCTTTGCCTCTTTCCTCAAAACCTTAGACTAGCTGCTAAATATAAATCTCCTCAGAGAGATCACCATGCAGGAAGGTTGTTTTTACATCTAACTATTCTAACTCCAAATCAAGGCTACCAACAAGATCTAAAAAAAATCTAACAGTACTTAAACATACAACGGGTGAAAAAAATCCATCAAAATCAATACCAGATTTTTGTGCATACCCCTTGCCAACCAACCGAGCTTTATATCTCTCCAAATTATCATTTGAATCCCTCTTCAACTTGAAGACCTACTTGTTCCCAATATCTTTTCTTCCCTTAGGAAATGGTACAAGCCCCCATGTTTTGTTCTTATGTAGAGCTTTCATCTCCTCTTCCATAGCAACTCTCCATTTGCTTGCACATTCAACTTCACAAGCCTCGGGTGGTTTGATTACTCTATTGGATCTTTTTAAAATAGGTGATTATTCACCCTGTGGCTCAACTGGGTTTTTTTCTTCTGGTTGATCTTCATCTAGTTGTTCTACATCTGGTTGCTCTTCATCAAACACATCTAGATTATCATCATATTTTTCCACCTCTACTGGAATAACTTCCATACCTTGTTGTTCTTTACCTCTTTGCATTGATTTTACATTAAAATACACATCTTGACTAACAATAATCTTGTGGGCAGCAGTATCCCACAATCTGTACCCCTTTGTACCTTCTACATAGCTAAGAAAAATACATTTTGTGGACTTCTTGTCCATCTTATTTCTATTCCCTTTAGGAATATGTACATAAGCATTACAACAAATAATACAGAGGAATGAGTAATCAACTTGTTTACCTTTCCATATTTCCTTTGAAATTGTATTGTCAAGAGTAGTAGTGGGAGACCTACTGATAAGGAAACAAGTTGTATTTACAGCCTCACCCCAAAATTTCTACTCCAAACCAGTAGTACTCAACATGCATCTGGCTCACTCCATGATTGTACGGTTCATGCATTTAGAAACACCATTTTGTTGTAGTGTTCTAGCAACCGTCAACCGCCTTGTGATTCCATGCTCACTGCAAAACTAATTAAATTTTGTTGAACAAAACTCACCTCCATTATCAATTCTAAGACATTTTATTGTCTTACCTTTCTGATTCTCTACCAGATCTCTAAACCTCTTAAAACAAGAAAACATTTCACATTTATTCTTGAGAAGATAAATCCACCCCTTACTGGAATAATCATCTATAAATGAAACAAAATATGATGAACTTCCAATAGATGTTACAAGAGCCTCCCAAGTATTTGAATGAATTAGATCTAATACATCTTTTCTTTTGGTAGTACTACTAGAAAAACTTAGTCTATTATGTTTTCCAAACAAACAATGTTCACAAAAACTTAAATCTTTAGATTTTGCACCTGGGAGAAGATTTCTATCTAGTAGTACCTTGAGACCTTGTTCACTCATATGGCCTAGCCTTTGATGCTAGGTTGATAATGAGTCCATCTTTGTATCAGATACCACAACAACCTTTCTAATGTTAGTTCGTCCAACTAGCCTATAGAGATTGCCAACCTTCTCTCCCTTTAGGATAACCAAAACTCCCTTTGTTACCTTGAGACAACTATTTTCACTACTGAATCAATAACCTTGTTCATCAAACCCTCCAAGTGAGAGTAATTTTTTCTTTAAACCAGGTACATGCCTAAATGTTGAATAGCTCTAACTACTCCATCAAACATCTTGATTCTTACCTCTCCTTCACCAACAACTTCACATGGGTTGTCATTTCCCATGTAGACCATACCTCCATCACAAGACCGATAAGTAGAAAACCAGTCTCTGTGTGGTGTCATATGAAAGGAAGCACTAGAATCAAACATCCAAACATGAAGCAAAGAGCCTCTCAGATTAGCAGTTAATACCTCTGCATCTTCTAATGGTGTTTGAACCTCTGTGGTGTTAGCCTCAGATGCAGGTGCACAAGGATAATCCTTGGTTTCTTTTGGCAACCTACAATCCTTCTTGACATGTCCATTCTTGCCACAGTTCTAGCATTTCATCCTTTTTTGCCCCTTTGATTTTGACTTGGTTTGTCCATGCTTAGTATTTCCTCTCTCCTGAGTTTTGCCTCTTGCAACAAGGGCTTCATTAGAAGAAGATCCCTGAGATGTATTCCACCTTGAATCTTCAGAGATTAAAGCAGCCACAACATCCTCAAAGCCCAGCTTCCCACTCTGTGCAGAATTACTGAGAGCCATAACCAACTGATCCCAACCATTTGGCAAGGAGCAAAGTAATATTGTTGCCTAATCTTCTTCATCGATTTTCACACCCATTGAAACCAACTTTCTTATTAGTATGTTGAAATCATTCAGATGACTTGTGATAGATTAATTGTCATGCATCCTCAAATTATACAACTCTCCTTAGAAGAATTTTGTTTGCTAATGAATTCATTTCATACAACTTTGCAAGCTTATTCCACAAGTCATGAGCAGATTTCTCCTCTGCAATATTGAACAAAACTAAATCTGCTAGAGATAACTGGATTGTTTTTCTAGCCATGCTATCCATGGTATTCCAATCTCTCATGCTCATATTTGCAAGTTTTGATGATACTCCTTTAAGAGCTCCGTCACATCCATCCTTCACTAACAAAGCTTGAATCTTAAGCTTCCATAGAGAAAAATTCAAATCATCAAACTTATGTACCTCAAATCTAGTAACACTATTTCCAGCCATTGCTCACTTCTAAAAACAAATGAATTTTACATAAATAACCTATGCTTTGATACCAATTGTGAGAAAAATAACAAGTGTAGAAAATCTGCAAAGAAGAACAATAACACATAACACACAGATTTACGTGAAAAAACCTGATAAAAATGTACCAGTAAAAAACCACAACCAAATTTTGTTTTTCGTATTGATTCCCAGGAATTACAGAGTTACAACAATCTCAAAACTGTCCATCAAAACATGAATTCATGCAGCCTAAAAAACCGAGTTGCAAAGTCCTACTTGAAGACAACTTACTTAATATAGTAAGTATGTCTCGCACAACTGCATGTAAAACACATGTCAAAATTACTATTTATAGTAGGTCTCAAAAAAAAATTGCGCCTCCTGGCAAGATGCCTTTAGTGTGTCACCTAACGGTGAGCACCTAGCGGCACACTAGTGGGTAATCCATGATGACACAACCACTGCTAGCTAAGAATCCAATTTGGACTTCACATTCCAATATAGGTCATGCAAATATGCCAAGTTAGTGTCCGACTGGACCAAGGTCCACTTAATTTGTGCTTATGTTGTGGCATCTATGCACAGAAAAATCCATACTACCGAGGGGTGCAAACTTCAGCCAATAAAGATCACTATGGTTGTGCTAGGCAAGTTTAAGGATTTTATTGTTAGAGGAAATCAAAACTTGAGCGATGTTGTTAAAGGAAAGAGATGCTTGAGAAAATGTGTTGGAGGAGATAGATACTGGAGTAATCAAATTCCGCAACACTGCCTGATCAAGACTTGGCTTGATTGGTCTCCTATAATATGTAAGATGTCTCAACTTTTCCCCAAGCCAGATAGATATATTGTAAGCTGGTACACCCAAATAAGGCATGTCAAAAATGTTCCTGTCAAAGATGATCTCAAAGACATCATTTTTGGAATCCTCAAAAAGGCATGTTATATGAAGTTTAAAAATGAAGAATGTAGATGGAATGTTTACAACTTTGAGAAGGATCTGTTTCAAAGAGAAACTGAAATCTGGGAGCTCTTGAAGTCGCATGTCAATCTGGAGGAAGTCATTTTGATATCGCATATAGCTACCACTTTATGTGACAAGCAAACAGAACGAGCCCAACAAAATGAGATTGAGAAAGAATTGCCCTAGAAGAATGAGACGGGGGAAAAAATGGCCCAACAAAGAGAGATAGAGAAGAATGTTAAGTTGAGTAGAATACCGTCGAACTACTACACATATCTGCTAATGTCATGCCCCCATATTTTTCCTCTCCACCCCAAGATGGCAAGGATTGTATACATGCAAGTTGTGAACCAACTTCTGGACACACTTACCTTGGGCAATGTTCTTTAGAAAAATCCTGAATATCTATTAAGATGCAAATAAATGATGGTATGTTAGGGTCCAGGACAAAACTAGCTAAGCGATTTCTTAAGAAAGGAGAAAAAGAAAGGGGGGAGTTATTGATGAGGTATTGGGGTAAGTTGGTAATATACATGGTGGTATACAATGAGATAATATTTCATGCAGAGCGCTTGGCTACTGGAGGAGAATTTCTGAGTCTAGTGTGGGTTATGTTGGCTCATATGGGATATGAAGAACAGTCCGAGTCCATTGAAACCAAGAAGGTAGAGATGCATTTAGATAAGGCATTAACAGTATCTGCGAGGAGTACTAGACAAGATCCAGCTACAATGCAGAGGACTTTGACTGAACGTGAAAAAGAATTAGATGCAATGAAGAACGATTTAGCTACAGTGAAGAATGATTTGAGAGATAGTGAAAAAGAATTAGAAGCAATGAAGAAGGTTTTGAAAGATCGTGAAAATGATTTAGCAGCAAAGGAGAAGGATTTGAGTGATCGTGAAAAACATTTAGCTGCAATGGAGAAGGATTTGATTGATCGTAGCAAGGAGGGTTTAAGTAATCCTGAAGAAGAATTAGCTACAACAAAGAAGACTGTGAGTGACCTTCAAGAAGAAGTAGCTACAACAAGGAAGATTTTGCGTGATTGTATGTGTTTATATGTTGTTTACATATGGCTTTTCTTTCTTTATCATTTGTTGTCAGTAGTAAATATATCATTTGGTTTTTAAATTTATTCATCAAGTTGTGAGTCAGCATAGGCATGAATAAAACAAACAGAAATATTACGTCAAGTGTGGTTATTGTCTTGTCTTGTAAATTGAAACGATTTATATTGCTTTCTTTTATAGGAAACTAAGAAAGATTAAGTAATTTTTAGAGTAAACCAATTTATGTTTTGATATGTAAAGGAAAATTTAGGAAAATAATATTTTAGATAGGCATTGGGCAATGTGACAAGAAACTAAAAAAAAAATATATATATTCTAATTTAGTTGGAATAAATTATTGGAATTTTCTATTATTCTCTCTTTATTTTTATCTTTAATTATATGAATATTTATAGCATGCAAACTTTTTTTTCAAATATTTGAATCTTTCCTTTCTTAAAGCTTTCATGAATGTGTCTACTAATTGATCTTTGGATCTATAGTACTCTAACTTGATTTCTCCATTTTTTACCAACACTCAAATAAAATGACATCTACAAACAATATGTTTGCTCCTTTTATGAAAGAAATGATTCTTTGATAGTGAAATTGCTAACTTATTATCGCAATAGATTGATGTTGTCTCCTTTTGATCATGTGTTAAATCCATACAAAAATTTAACATCCATGCTACTTGACATGCTACTAATGTACCTATTATATATTATGTTTATGTGGATGAGATTGTCACCATAGATTGTTTCTTTGATGCCCATCCCACAATTGATTTACCAAAGTATAATACATATCCTGATGTACTCTTCCAATCATCTACACTCGCAAAAACACTATCTATATATCAAATCAACTCAAAATAATTTATTGTGAAATACAATATCTCATAATCTATAGTCCTTGCAATATACTTCAATATTCTTTTTCCATCTTGCTAATGTGAAATCTTGGATGAGCCCATGATTCTATATATCGAACTCCATACATAATATCTAGTTTGGTTGTTGTGAGATACATCAAATTTCCAACAAGTTTTCTAAATATAGATGCATCAATATAGGATGTTGTGTCTTCTTTGTTGAGTTTTGTACTTGTTTCTATAAGAGCATATTTTGGATTGTAATTTATCATTCTAAACCTCTTCAATACATCATTTGCATATTTACATTGACAAATAAAAATTCTTTTATTATTTTGTATGACTTCAATTCCAAGAAAAACTGTCATTAATTTCACAAATTCATCATCTTAAATTCCTTTTTTATAGTTGATTTAAACATGTCTACAGTCAAATTTCCAATAAATATCAAATCATCAAAATATAAACAAAACTTTGTGTATAGTGTAAGTAAATTTGCTTCTTCTGTGAAATCCATTATTCACCATGTATGAGCTTATTCGACTATACTACATTCTAGGTTCTTTCTTAACTCCATGAATTACCCTTTACAACCTATATAGCTTGTCTTCATATTATTTTACCTCGTATCCTAGTGATTGTTGCACATAAACTTCTTCATATAGAAAACCATTCAAGAATGTTGATTTGCCATCCATTTAGTAGACCTTCCAATTGTTGTGAGATGCAATAGCTAATACCATTCTAACAATATCAAGTCTCACTATATGCGTAACTGTTTCATTATAAATCAATACCATATTGTTGTTCAAATCCATTAGCTACTAGCCTTACCTTATACTTTTCTGTGTATCTCCATTTTCATTAATATTAGTCTTGTAAATCATTTCACACCTATGCATTATTTTCCTTTAGGCAAATCTACTAGCTCTCATGTGTCAATATTTTCAATAGATTCCATTTCTTCATTCATTACATTAACCAAATTTTATTCCTTAATAACATTCGCAAAGTATACAAATTTAACTTTAATGGAGAGAAGAGGCAAGAGTGTGAGGACGGGAAGCACTAGCATTTCTAGTGACTTTGCAGAGGCGGTAGACGATGGAGATGATGATGGCAAGGAGGCGTTGGCATTTTTATGCTTGTTTTTCTTCCCCATGTTGGTGTGCTTTGCGGGAGTGTGTATTTCCTATTGGGGTGTGCTACACGAGGGTTTTCTCTCCATTGGGTTTGAGCATTGTGTCGGGAGGATGGAGGATGTGGCTTTCTTCATGGTGGAGTCTCCAATTTCTGTCTGTAGCATGCGGTGGATGGCAAGACCTATTGTCTCCTTGTGGGGTTCTACGTGTATTCTTTTGGATCGTGTGTGCCCCTGTTTGGGGTTTCCGACCATCTTGGTTATTTTTCCTTCTCTTTCTTTGGTGCCTTCCCTTGGAGGTTCTATGGGGTTTGATGTTTTTGTTGGTGCTTCTTGGGGTTCTTCTGGTGTTTGGTGTCGTCTTTGCGCCTAGGATGAGCTCTTTGTTGTGTTGGGGGTTCTTTTATCCTCTTTTCTTTGGTCATTGTTCATATATGGTTTCATCCCTCTATGGTGGGGTTGTTTCATTTCTCTAGCTCTTTGGTTATGGAGGAGGGTCAGGCTGTGGTTTCCTTGTCACTTCTTCTGTTTTTCCTCAAGAGGTGGATGGAGTTCCTTTTGAGGTTGTGAGAGGTTTTATGGTTTTCACTATTAGAGAAGTTTTTGGTCTCTAGTTTTCTCTTCTTATGGTGGTTGTGTGTCTCATGACCTTCTCCACCTTGTGATTGTTTCTTTGGCTTTATTCCCCTACGGAGGTGGGGTTTTTGGTAGAGTATTTTGACTTGGTGTTTGAAGTGTTTGTTGCTTGCCATTTCTTTAAGATTTTGGGAGCCTTTTTAAAACCCATCTCTCTTGCCATTCTATTTCTATCTTAGCATCTTTGATCTTCCTTGGTTCAGCCTATTGAGGCGGCCCTTTCTTCTATTGAGGTGGAGATGGTTTGTTCCGAGGATGACCTTCCTTCTATAGAGGTGGAGTTGGGTGTTGTGTTTGTTTTTAGGAGCTACTGGAGATTTTTGGTTGCTTAGTTGTGGAGTGGCAATTTGGCTAATAACAAGCTGAAGGATTGGGGAGCCTTTCAAAATCCTTTGATCTCATACTGTGTTTGTAAGAATATCTGCAAGAATTTGGTTGGTGTTGAAATCTATGTCATGTGCAGGCTCCTTTTTGTAAGGTTTCTAGTTAACGGAGTTAGTCAAAACCCTTATGGTTTGCCTTGCAGGTGATCCCTATATCTCTGATCTAGGCTAAGGGAGCCTTATTTAAACCTTTTTCTAGTTGTGGGAGCCTTATAAAATCCACTTTCATGGTTGGGGGAGCCTGGAAAAACCCCATGTATCTTATTTTTTCTAGGGATAGACTGGATGCTGAAAGTTTTCAAGGGCTTGGTTTGGCCAGTTCTTGTTTTTGGTTAGGTCCAGGTCTTTGTTGTGGCTTGGAGAAGTTGTGACAGGTTATGGGAACTTGTGAAAACCCTTATTGTTGGTTGAGAGTGCCTAATATACCCTCGATCTATGTTTTCTTTCCGGTGTATGCTATTTGTTCTACCAACCTAATCTGTAATGTTGTAGTCCCAATGTTTGGTTAGTGTTTGGTGTGTGGTAGGTGTGGTATTTGTATGTTTCTATCTTTTGAAACCTTTGTTATGGGATCTGGATGCCCATAAGTCCAGAAGGTTTCAAGTCCTTTCTAAAATTTGTGGTTTGCTGCCAAGTAGTCCAGTTTATTTTTTGTGGGCATCTCTTTGATGTAAAGGGTTTTGGGGTCCCTTCAAAAATTGTTTTACCCTAATCAAAAGCATTCTCAAAGTATACAAGTTCATGAGAAAATAAAGAAAAAATTGATTTCAAATCTATCCATCTTCTTGATCATAAATTTCTTTCAAAATTTATTTTTCTTACTTCTGATTCTTGATCTTGATGATGCAAGTGTAGGATTAGAATCGTTACTTACTTGTGAATGAGGAGATGAATCCCTTGATGAATCACCTTGCTCAATATTTATTTCTAAATTTTCTCCTTGTGGAATTCTTGATGGAGTATCCTCTTGCATACTATATTTATCTCCTTGACTTCCTTGATCTTTTCCTTCTTAACTATGAGGTATTACTGCATCATGCACCCCTTGCCATAGTCGAGATAGAATCATTGGCTATTAGTGCCAATGAAGTTTCCAATCAAATTAGAAAATGGGGAATCTATAGGGATCGATGCCATGCTTTTTATGCTAGTGGGTTGTCATATATTGAAGTGAAAAAAAAAACATCAGTAAAGCACAAATATGTGCTCTTTTTATTAACCCCAAAATACGTGAGACATTATCTCTTAATTCAAAGAGGTTTCCTATACACTGGTGTAGCCATTTTCCAATGAAAAATACTTTTCGGGATAGGTGGTGGATGGTCTTTGACCAACCACCTTGTAATAATTTTGAGGTTCCATTATATTTTTTGAGGAAACAATATTGTGAGTTTATCCTCAATGAGTGGTTGAACTATATTGATATGAGAGAGTTCCAGGGTAGAGGTGGAGGCTCTACCTAAGATAGACCTAGATCCTGGAGGGTACTAAACCCCGAAAGTCGCATCCCCCTAGCACCAAAACCTTTGGTCCATGCCATGATCCCAGTATCTCTAAAAGAGATGATGGAGCTAAAGACTCTTCAGGCAGCCACTGCATTGACCGATGTTATCATTCAGCATGGCAGACAGTTATCACACCCTCTTGGCCCCAACAATGATGCAGTAGTTGAGCCATCTAGCCTTGGTGAGCCCATTCATCATGCATGTCCAAGTTGTTCAGGTAGATGCTCTGGGATGGATGTTGAGAATGGTGAAGATGAGTGATAAACTAACTATCTTGCACCTAAACTTTTCATGTTGAGGAGGACATGCAAATTAATTTTTATTGATTTGCATATCAAGAAATTATTCTTCTAACATTCATCCTTAATTTCTTCCACTGACAATTTTAGCTTTGAAATTATTCCTAAATTTTCTCGTAAATATTGAAATTTTTCTATGCATAGTTCTTTAGTAAAAATATCAGCTAACTAATCTTGAGATCTACATAATTCAAGATGGATTTCTCCATTATTGATTAGTTCTCTGATGAAGTGATATCTCGTATCAATGTGCTTGGTCTTTTGGTGAAATATATGATTCTTTGATAGTGCAATTACTAATTTGTTGTCACAAAATACTGGTGTAGGATCCTCTTGTGCTTACAATAGATCCTTCAATATTTTCCTCATCTATATTCATGTTGTTGATGTGGCTGCTACATATTCAGCTTCAACTGATAAAAGTGTGACTATAGGTTACTTCTTTGATGCCCATGAGATTGCACCTGTACTACAATGAAAGATATATTCAGAAGTGATCTTCCTATCATCAATGTAACCTACAAAATCACTGTCAGTATAACCAATCAAATCATACTCATTAGTGTTGGAATATAAAATTCCATATCCCTTGGTTCCTACAACATATATCAATATCCTCTTTCTAACTTGTCAATGTGAGTCTTTTCGTGAATCCATAAATCTTGATATTAAACTAACACCATACATGATGTTTGGCCTTGTAGCTGTGAGATACATGAGACTTCCAACAAGCCTCTTAAACAAATTTGGATCAAAATTTGACCCCTTGTCCTCTTTGCTTAATTTTGTTCCTATTGCAGCTAGAGTTGGTGTTGGCTTAGAGTTCAACATATTAAAATTCCTCAATACATCCTTGGTATACTTAGATTGATAAATAAAAATTCCTTTATCAGATTGAACAACTTCAATGCCTAAGAAATATCTCATTAATTCCAAATCTATCATTTCAAATTCCTTCATCATTGCTGATTGAAAAGTGTCTACAGACAAATTTCCTGTGAAAATCAAATCAACTACATATAAGAACACAATCAAAATCTAACCTTCTTTGTTAATCTTTGTGTATAGAGTGGGCTCATTACTACTTCTGCTAAAACCATTGGTTGTCATGTAGAAATCAATCCTGATATACCATGCTCTAGGTGCCTATTTGAGACCATAGAGCACCTTCTTCAATCTATAGACCTTGTCTTCATGTCCATGCACTTCATAACCTAATGGTTGTTTCACATACACTTCTTCTAGATAACCATTCAAAAATGTAGATTTAATATCCATTTGAAAAACTTTCCAATTATTTTTAGTAGTTATTTCTAAAACCATTCTAACTATATCAAGCCTAGAAATTAGTGCAAATGTTTCAATATAATGAATTCCATGTTGTTGTGCATAACCATTTTCTACTAATCTAGCTTTATATTTATCAATGTCACATTCTACATTAAATTTGGATTTATAAACCCATTTGACACCAATGCAATCTTTACCTTCAGGTAGATCCACAAACTCCCAAGTCTGATTTCTTTCAATGGAATCAATTTCTTCATCCATGGCCTTGATCCAATTTTCCTCCTTAACTAATTCAAGACACATAAGATCACAAGAGAATAAAGAAAAATTTGAACTCAAATCCAAGCATTCTTCACCTTGTTCATATATCTCTTTCAATCTTCTCATTTTCTTACCTTTTGATTTAGAAAATTTAGGAGTTGTCACATTACCTTATTTTGGAGTGGGATGCTCTGCATGTCTTGATGATTGACCTTGCACAAGATTTCTTGGTGGAATGCTTAGTCCTATTTGATGTGGCTGAACAAATAGTTGTTGTTCTTCTTCTTCATTATTTGGTATTGGTGCTCCAATTGTGACTGATCTATTAATATTTCAATCCCATGCTTCTTCCTCCTTAAATATGACATCCCTATTATTAATCATCTTCTTGGAAGCTGGGTTATATAATCTGTAAGCTTTTGACTACTCACTATAACCAATAAAAATACATTTTTCACTCTTATCATCCATTTTTCTCCTTCTTTCAGCTGGAAATAAAACATATGCAACACATCCAAAGATTCTAAGATGAGATCGAAAATGTTTCTTATCACTTCATGCTTCTTGAGGGATTATGTCTTTAACACTCTTCATGGGGCTTCTATTCAGAATGTATACGACACATGCTACTGCTTCAGCCCAAAAATCATTAGATAAATTTTTAGCTTTTAGCATACTCCTTGCCATCTCCATTATGGTTCTAGTTTTCCTCTCTTCTACACCGTTCTGTTGTGGTGTGCACCTTGTTGTGAATTATTTCTTGATCCCCTGATCTCTGCAAAAATCCAAAAATTCATTAGAACTATATTCACCATCTCTATTAGATCGGATTACCTTGATGAAGAGTCCACTTTATTTTTCTACCATTCATTTGAACTCCTTAAATTTATAGAAAGTGTCAGACTTCTCCTTCAAAAAATGTATCCAATTTTTCTTGTTGAAATCATCAATAAATGTCAAATAATATAGACTTTCTCCTAAATATGGGGTTTTCATTGGGCCACATATATCAGTGCAGACTAGCTCAAAGGTACTCTTGCTCTATTTGAACTTCCTATAGGAAATCTTTCTCTATGTTGTTTTGTCATTATACAACTTTCACAAGATTAAGTAGGTTGTATGATAGGTGGCAAACCTTTTACCATATTCTTTCTTTGGAATAAGCTCAAGCCATCCAAATTAAGGTGTCTATACCTCAAATGCCAGAGCCATGTCTGGTCTAAAATTTTTGCATTAAAATTAGCTTCCTCTATTGCATACTTTTGAAGGGGAAACATCTGGTTCCTGGTCATTTGAACCTTGGCAATCAACCCGTCATTAGGATTTCTATCCAAAATTATGCAAACATCATTATTAAAGAGAACTTTGTATCCTTTTTCAATTAATTGACCAACACTCATTAGATTGTGTTTTAATCCATGCACATAATAAACATTAGGAATAAACCTTTTTTCTCCATTTTTAGTCAACATAATTATTACACCTTTCCCCATTACAGATACTACAGTATCATTTTCCAATTTTATTTCAGATTTCACATAATCATCCAAATTAGAAAATAGTTCTCTATTACCAGTCATGTGGCTACTACAACCACTATCTAAAAACCATACATCCTTAGATCTTTCTTGTGCCACATTGCATGTTATAAATAAACTGCCTGAATTATTATCAGATACATCTAAATATTTTTCTCTAGGTTTCTCAAATTTTTCTTGTTTCTTTCTACATTCATATGCAAAATGACCATATTTCTTACAATAATAGCATTGAATATTGGATTTATCAAACCTTTATAATTGTTCTTGAGATTTGTTTTACCTCATCCTCTATTATTGAAACTACGATTGGACTCATTGATCCTTTCTCCTTGATCTGTATTCATCTATCCACCTCTGCCTCTTCCTCTTCCTCTGAAATTTGATCTTCATCTTCCTCTGCTTGATAAACCCTGTGCTATGAAAGCATTCTCAAAAGAGGTATTATTATTTCTATTCAATATTGATTCATGTTCCAATTTAAAGAATCCATTAACTCATCTACTGATAACTATGACAAATCTTTTGATTCTTCAATTGCTACAACTATAGTGTCAAATTTACTAGGCAAGCTCCTGAGAATTTTTTCTCACTTTTTGATCTCTTAATTCTTCTCCATTAGATATAATTTGATTCATAACATTCAATACTTTATTCATAAATTGGTCTACAAACTCAAATTTTTTCATTTGCAAATTTTTAAAATTTCTCCTAAGAGATTGTAATTTAGCCACTTTCACCTTTGTATTACGTTGATAAGATGTCTCTAGAATCTCCCATGCTTTCTTGGATCTCGTTGTTGTTTAAATATTAGGAAATATTGACTCATCCATTGCTTGTTGAATTAAAAATAGGGCTTTTGCATCCTTTTTTCTATTATCTCTAAGCTAATCTTCTTCCACCTGTTGTAATCTTTGATAATCTGCTTCATCTTGTGGTTCTACAAAGCCTTTCTCTACCAAATCCCAAATATCTTTTGAGAAAAACAAATTCTTCATTATAATTTCCCAAAACTCATCATTCTTACCAATCAAGATTGAAATTCGAGGCCGAATGTGAGAATTATTTGTTTCCGTGACTTGCTACAGCAATCTCCTTTCTCTCTCAGAAAAATGTTGCACTAAAAAAAATCTTAGATCTGCATAAACATTTAACCTTGTCTCTGATACCAAAATTGAAGGCAAAAATGAAAAACATAACAAAAAATAAAACTAAAAACAAACATTCTACAAAACAAAACTCATATTGCTATAGCAAATAGAAATATAATATTTTTATTAATCATGCTTCAAAATTGATTACAATATCCTTAAATTTATAGAGAATTCATAATCCTTCTAGAATATCTAACTATCACATAACAAAATACATGAGGAAATAATTAAATGCAAACTAAATGCAAAATAACTTATTAGCACAGATGGTGGGCTTAACATGCAAAACTAATCACTGCATATCTTTTATGGTGTTGGACATTTAAACTAACTCTTCTAGCATGGCATCCATGCATGGATAGAAGCCTAGCCATGATTTTATTACATACATAAAAAATAAACTATTTCATGTTGAGAATGGTGGAGATATGTGATAAACTATCTTGCAACTAAACTTTTCATGTTGAGGAGGACATGCAAATCAGTTTTATCAGTTTGCATGTGGATAAATTATTCTTCTAACAACTATGTCATTATGGGGGAGGATGAACTATAGAGAATGATAGAAGAGGTAAAGCACTTCCCCGAAAGGAGGGCAGATGAAAAAAGAGTCGCTATTTAAAAAAATAGTAATTATTGAGGATGTTAAGAGGGCTAATACTAGAGATAGAGGATATAATCTTTGTGTTTCCCATGTGTTATTCAAAATGTATAAGCAGAGATTTGGAAGTTTCTATTCTATTGAAAGGGGTTCAAAGGTGTTAGTGCATGCAACAATTTGGTGCCCGTGATTTACGGGAAACTTGTGTTCCACCGTAATTGGCACTCATGCATTCCTAGATTTGCATTAGCTAACCATGGAGTGAATTGTTAAACTCTACATCTTCTTCATAGTTTTAGTTTAACTCTTCATGCATATCCTCTAGTTTATGATTCCATCATAATTTCAGTTCTTTTGGTGGTTCATTCTTTGTATAAAATCATTCTTTCAGCATATTGTAAAATACACAATGAATTAATATAATTTCATTCTTGCAGCTCTATTTTTCTTCTTTGTTTTTTCTACAAGTTTGTCTTCTTTTTCCAGCTAGATTTGTATTCTGCTATGTAGAAAATTTAACATGGTATCAAAGCCTAAGAGCTAGGAGGAAAGACAAATTATTTGCAGGCAAATTTATGAAGAATTGAAGCTAACGTAAACCTTTGTTCACGGGCCTTGCCTTCATCTTCTCCTTTGTGACACATCATTTTAGTGGACCTATCTTGTTTCTCCTTTTTCATATTATATGGGAGATTTTATACTGTTAGTGCTAATGCTTCTTGGTTTTGTTTCAAGTTTAATCAGTTCACGATTAGCACCTGTATTTTCGACTAGCAACTTCTTCTTGCATGGTTGAGTAGTGTCATTGGGGTCACTCATGCAGATTCATGTGCCACGAGCATCTTTGAATGTTAGATGTTTTGCCTTTGTTTGCCATCTGGTTATTGTTCGAGTAGTGTCACTGAGGGAAATCATGTAGCTTATTGATCTTGATCATCATCTTGGCTTGTGAGGAGGTTCTTCATTCAGCACTCTCATGGTCATCATTTGACAATTGTCCACACTGTTCTTGTATCACAAAGGATATTCTTCTACACTTAATATAGTTGCATCTCTTGTAATTTTGAGGGGGTTGTTTATTCCCACTGGGTTTTCCCTCTTTCCTCTTTCCTTTCATTACATTTATCTCTCCTTAATTAGAATTAAGGGGGGGTGTTAGTGCATGCAACAGTTTGGTGCTCATGATTTACACAAAACTTGTGTTCCACTATAACCGGCACTCATGCATTGCTAGATTTCTGTCAGCTAACAAAAGAGCGCATTGTTAAACTCTACATCTTCCTCATAATTTCAGTTTAACTCTTCATGCATAACCTCTAGTTTATGGTTCCATCATAATTTTAGTTCTTTTGGTGGTTCATTCTTTGTATAAAATCATTCTTTCAGTATATTGTAAAACACATAATGAATTAATATAATTTCATTCTTGCAGCTCTGTTTTTCTTCTCTATTTTGTCTACAAGTTTGTCTTCTTTTTCCAGCTAATTTAACAAAAGGAGGCCAGAGCTTTTTGGGTTAACCTTAGTGGAGGAGAGGCATTTAGAAATGTAGAGATGGAGTTAAAATTCATGTACGATGCAGTCTTCTCCAGGTACAACAATACATGGTTCCCTAAGTGGGGGATGATACAAAAATTTCTCAATATCATTCTCATTGGAGCAATCGAGTGTCTAATTTTAAGAGAAAGAGAATATAGACAAGCACTATGGATAGTGACATACGTTGTGATTTCAGCAACACTTGTGGTTGAGGTCTTTCTATTATGGTAATTTATAGTGTCTAACTAGACCAGGTCCATCTAATTTATGCTTATGTTGTGGAATATAGGTGTTGAGAAAGCCATATCATTGGGTGGTGCAAATTGAAGGTGATAAAGATTGATATGAGTGTGCTAGGTACGTTTGGTAATTTTATTGGAGAAAACAAATATTGAAGCAATTAAATTTTGCAACATTGTCTGATGGAGACTTGGCTTAATAGGTGTCCTCTAATGTGCAAGATGGCTAGACTTTTACCAAAGCCAAACAATTTTATTGTAAGTTGGTACATCAAATTAAGGCATACCCATTGAGGAGCATGTTGAAGATGGTCTCAAAGGCTTCATCTTTTAAATCCTCAAAGATGTATATTATGAAGAGTGCAAACAAAATATTTACAACTTTGAGAAGAATCTATTTCGAGGAGAACCTGAAATCCTAAATATCTTCAAGTTGCATGGCAATTTGGAGGAGTTTATTTTGATGTGGCATATAGTTACCACTTTATGTGACTCGCAAAGAGAATCACATAAATAAATTGATAAATAATTGTCCTAAAAGATTGAGTCTAAAGGAAATAAATATCTCTAATACCAAATAAAGAATTAAAAATGATAGTTTAATAAAGAAAAATTGCTACATAGCAATAAACACACAGAAATTGCTACTCAATAGCTAATAAAACTTTATATTCATTCAATAAATTACAAATCCTCATGATCATGAGATCAAGGATCAACTGACTGTAGAGATCAAAGACAAAATAAAACATTACAATCTCCCTATTTATATAGAGGTCTTTAGCACATGCATATTTATGCACAACTATAGTTAGCCTTTTTATGCAAATTATATTTTTAGAAAAGCATATCCTTAATTGTAGTTCTTCCCATGCAAGTGGGAGAAATTAATAAAATTCTATTTTTATCTTATGCAATATATTTCTATTCAAACTACAATTGATCACATGTATGTGGAAAAACTAGCATGCCAACATTATCCCTCTTAATTTTAACCACTACTGGATTGTTTCAACACAAATTTTGATATTATCTTCTAACTTTAACAAGATTTTCTCCTACCATGATCAATCAGGTGGTGATCTCTATTTGGACTATAAATTCTTGACTTTTAACTCCTTCAAGCCTTTTCTAAGACCTTGATTTGGATTCCTCACAAATTGATGGCTTCACCTATTTGATAGGTGGTTTCAAACTTTACTCTTCTCAACATAAACAAGATATTTTCATACCTCACCAAACTCTCCTTGTTTGTTTGGGTTGCAAATTGTATGGTTACACCTTCTTTTCAAACATGATGTTATTGAAAACCTCAATTCCTTCTTTGGTTGACATGCAAATGCCAGTTTGACTTCACTCTCCTCTTTGGAGGGTGAGTTTCACCTTTGGATGGTGGCTTTTTCATTGACAATGGGATTTACTTCATTAACTAAAAATACTTTGCCCATGTAACTTGGATAGTTTCTCGTACTAAAAAAATTAACATGCAAATCATCCTTATTTTATCTACAATCTTCCTACTGTGAGATTCTGTGAGAAGCGAGAACCAAGCCAAGATCTGATGTCGGTCATAGATCACATGCAACTCCTCATGCAATGGATGATCAAAGATCAAAATAGTTGAATGAAAATAATTTCTATATGAGAGAGAAATAGAGGCAAATAAGAGAATTTGGAGAAGACTCTCACCAAGCTATCACTTCACTAGTGAAGGTGAGAGTATAGTGCTTATTATATAGAAAAATATAAGCATATACATCCAACAGGTGCATTAACTCCTATTCCCCATAAAAAGTGGGAGGTTTTACCTTCTTGGTAAATGCCAAAACATGTGGCATAACCTCCTTACATGAAGACAAAAAAGGAGTTGAGAAAGTTGGCACATAAGGCCAAAAGAGGGTGTGAAACCCAACTACCCCATAACCCACTTAGGAAATGACAAAATAGTGGTTATGAGAGGTGGCACAACAAGCCAAAAGAGGGTGTGTAACTCAACTACCCATGTGAGGTGGAGAGTTACACATGTAGTTGAAGTATTTCACCACGTGTCCTCATATAAACCACTCCTATTAACCTAAGCAAGTTTAAATAATATATGTGTAGGAAAAATAAATACCCACTAACATAAGGAAAATAAAAAACTTACACTAACACCCCCCCTTAAGTGTAGCTTAGGTGGGTGAAAATATGGGTCCCAGCAAATGCAACCATGTTAGGTACCCATGTACATAGATAGCCCCCCCAAAAGAAGAAGCCCCCCATAAGAGGAATAGCCCCCCCCTAAATAAGGAGAGAAAGAAAGAAGGATTAAGAAGTCCCTCCTGACGTAGACACCTTTCGTATCCCAAGCAGAGATCGCAAATGAAGGAACTTGCTTTCGATGAAGGGTTTGGTGAATATGTCCACAGTTTGCTCCATTGTAGAACAATACTTAAGATCAATGATGCCTTCCTGAATGACCTCCTGAATATAGTGCATATGTATCTCAATGTGTTTCATCATCTAGTGATGAACTGGATTTCTTGAGATCTGTATAGAACTTTGATTATCACAAAAGATGATAGTAGGCTTCCTAACTGGAATACCAAACTTAGTGAGAATATTTTGAAGCCAAATAGCCTCAGTGGTGGGATTAACTACCCCTCAATACTCAGCCTCTGTTGATGAAAGAGCAATTGCAGACTACTTCTTACTCGACCAACAAACTGGACCAGAACCAAGTGAGAAGCAATACCCTGAAGTGGACTTGTGATCCTAGGAATCACCCACCCAATCTGAATCCGTATATCCCACCAAGTCAATATACATGACTGCTGCATACTGAATTCCATAATTGTGAGTACCCTGAATGTAGTGGAGAATCCACTTACCTGCTTTCCAATGCAACTCATGTGGCTCCTGCATGAATCTAGAGACCATGCCCACTGCATATGAAATGTCAGGTCTCGTATGAGTCAAGTAGATGAGGCTCCCAACAATTTGTCGATATAAAGTGCTATCAACCAAGGGTGAAGAGAACTTAGCCTCAAGTTTGACCCCAGACAAAAAAGGAGTAGGCGCAGGCTTACAATCAACCATGCGAAATCTAGAGAGCATATCGAGTGCATACTTGGGTTGTCCAAGGAAAATGCCTAATGAAGATTGAGTAATCTCAATTCCCAAGAAGTAATGTAGAAGATCCAAGTCTAACATCAGAAATCTATCGTGTAGAGCAGTTTTCACTACCTTGATGGTGCATGAGTGACTCCCTGTGATCAATAAGTCATCAACATAGAGAACTAGAAATGTGAGAGTATCATCCTGGTGCAAAATGTAGACGTTTGGATCAAAATGGCATCGAGTAAAACCAACTGTCAAAAGGAAGGAGTCCATCTTGGCATACCAAGCTCGAGGAGCTTGTTTGAGACCATAGAGAGACTTTCGAAGTTGACACATAAGTGAAGGATCTTGAACAAACCCTTGTGGCTGCTCCATGTAGATTTCCTCCTAAAGGTCACCATGAAGAAATGCACTCTTGACATCCATCTAATGAACTTCCCAATGATGGGTTGCAGCAATAGCAAGAACAAGCTGGATGGAATTCATCTTAGCAAATGGAGCAAAAGTCTTAGAGTAATCAACCCCTGGAACTTGGGAAAAGCCTTTTGCTACCAAGCAAGCCTTATACTTATCAACTGACCCATCTGCTACAAATTTTGTTCAATAGATCCACTTGCATTGAACAAGTTTCCTTCCCTTAGGAAGAGGAACTAAATCCAATGTGTGATTCCTTTCCAAGGAATTAAACTCTTCTTGCATTGTAGCATCCCATTCGGGAACACCTGTAGCTTCTTGAAAAGATTGTGGATCAGAAGCTGAAGCAATGAAGAGATGTGGAGCTTGCTGAAATTATGACCTAGTTCTTCTAGTATCTGATGGATCACCAAGCCAATCTCTTGTTGACTCAAAATTTTGTCAAGCCCAAAGAGGCACTAAAGCTGGAGAGTCTGGGGGAGAATCATCAACCTCTGAAGGATGACTATGAGAAGAATGTGAATCCTCACCATCACTGTCACCATCTAAAGTGGAGGAAGAAGACTCCTCATCATGATTAGGAGGATTAAGATCCTCAGAAGAACTTTCATCATCATGCAATGTCTCCAATGTGATAGTGCATGGAGAAGTGGTATGAGAAGAAATAGAATAACTCTCCTCAAAACAAACACTCCTCTCAATGATAACTCATGTGTAGAGGGATGGAGAAGTCTATACCCTTTGACATCATCTAGATACCCAACAAATATGCAAGGCTTTCTCTACGGATCCATAGCCTTCGGTTTCTCTACTGGAATGTGGGCCCATGCAAGAGAACCAAACACTCTAAAATGCTTAACTGTAGGTTTTTGCCCAGTCCAAGCTTGAAAAGGAGTTACCCCCTTCATAGCTTTATGAGGAACTTGGTTCTGGATGTAACATGCACAATTGATGGCCTCTACCCAATACTGAGGTGCTAAAGACTTGGAGTGAATCATACAATTTGCCATCTCCTTCAAGGACCTATTCTTCCGTTCTGTGACACCATTCTATTGTGGACTGTATGGAATTGTGTGCTACATGTTGATACCTTCTAAAGCACAAAATTGTTCAAACTGATTATTAACATATTCACCCCCATTATCTATACGTAGAATCTTGATGAACTTCCCAGATTGTTTCTCTACAAAAACTTTGAAATCTAGAAAATTCTCAAATACCTCAGATTTTTGTTTGAGAAAGTAAACCCATGTAAATCTAGAAAAGTCATCAATAAATGTTAAGACATATCTAGCCATGCTGAAAGATGGTTGTGGAAATGGTCGTGCCAAGTCACTATGTACTAACTCTAATAGCTGTGGAGCTCTCCATGCTTTGCCTTTATCATACTTCTCCTCAGGATGCTTACCAAGAATACATCCCTGGCAAACTCCATCAGAAAATCAAATAGAAGGCAACCCTGAAACCATGTCCTGTTGACTGAGTTGTTGCAAGTAATGATAGCTCAAGTGGCCAAATCGTTGATGCCACAAACAACTAATCTCATCTACATGAGTGAGTGAAACTGTCGAAGGAGAGTCAAGAACAAAGTGAGAAAACTAATATAATCTGGATTGATGATCTACTTTTCCCACAGCAATAGTAGACCCATTATGCATTTCACTGATTACCACTGTATCTAGTGTGAACTCAACTCGCTTGCTAGAACCAGTGTGAGTGATCTGATAAACAGATAGGAGATTAGTTGATAAAGATGGAACATAAAGGACATCCTTAAATGTTCCTTCACCCACATCAACAGACCCTCTCTCATGCACTTCAACAGGAGTGCCATCACCCATTAGTATGGAAGGCATAGAACATGGCTCTAAAGAGGTGAAATCATCTTTTGAAGAAGCCATGTGGTGTGAAGCATCCGAGTCAATTATCCAAGAATTGGGTTGTGAAGCAACAGAAACTAGGGCCTTACCCTTTCCTTTCCCTTTACTCTTATATGTATCCTTAGAAGATCCTTTTGATGAACTTTGTTTGACTAAATCAGACACCTTGATATTATTCTTTTCAAGAAGATTTGAAAGGTGAGCAATTTGTTTCTTTAAACACTTATGTTCATCATGACCAAGCCTCTTAAAATAAGAACACTTGACCTTCTCCTTCTTAGGTTGATCACCTCTTGATGAAGAGGTCTGATTATCTGCTTTTGAAGTAGTAGATTTCTGATCTTTTTTCTTCTCTCTTTGGTTCTTTTGTTTCTTATCTTGCTTACTAGACCCTTTTTTTTCTTTTGTGCCTTGATTTACAACTAAGGCATGTGACTTAGAGGGTTTTATTGTACCCATTTGAACCAATTTGTCCTGCTCCCTAGTGAGTTATGCAGCAAATTCATCCAGAGAAGGCATTTTGAATGTGGTACCTAGGGCACATTTTGTAGCATTGAATGTAGAAACAAACACTAAATAGTTAGGACCAAGCTTAGAAAGAATACTCAAGATTAGTTGCTTATCATCTTTCTTAGTTCCACATCATTCCAACTACAATCTTACAGACTTAAGTTTAGTGAAGAATTCTTGTATAGTATCAAAATTGGTTGGATTCAACCCTATGAGTTCATTCTCTAACCGATGACCTCTTAGCTCCTCCTGCTTACCAAAGAGGTTCTCCAAAGTGGTCCACACTGCATTTGGTATAGTGGCAGATTCAATGTGAAAAAGAAGGTCTGGAGAGACTGACATACATAGAATACCAAAAGCTTCATCACATTTATTAAACCATTTAATCTTTTCTGCAGCATCTTGAGGTTCAGTTTCAAGTCCCATAGTAACACAATGATATCCATGTCTTTTCAGATATATTGTCATCTTAGATTTCCATTCAAAATAATTATATGGTGTTAAAAGTGGAACTATAGATGCATTGATGATAGTAGAAAAGAAGATTGCAAAGAATCAGGAAAAGTGCAAGAAAGAAGGCACAAGAGACACGCCCCCTTTTCACTTGTCTCAGAAATCACCCCCCACCGCCACCCCCCCCCCCAAATATTACAAGGTTGGCACTTTATAATTAGTGCATTTACAAGGTTTTTTATCAGATTACAATTCTTTTAAGAAACCAATAGAGATTTTAAATACAAATAATTTGAAAAAAGATCTGAAACAAATTAGCCTTATAACTGCTTAATTTATCTCAATACCTTTCCAACAACGATTTTAAAAAATAGAGTTGTGAGGAGAAAGATATGACCAATTGACGAGAAAAAGAAGCAGCTGATACAACCTTAAATATCTGACAGAAAAAGGAAAAAAAATTCAATTAGACCTATAATAATGGAGAGTTCTCATTTCTAGCTTTCCATCAAGTATTTGTTTGCAAAAATCTGACACTCGAGGCAAAAGTTGTGCAACTTTTAAGAAAGGTTGCTAAATTTCCCTGATAGAAAAACGGCTTAGGCCTTATTCAAGCTCGATTTCTACAAAATTTATTAATTTTCTAGAATTACCATCCAAAACCCAAAAAAATTTCGATGCTAAGAAGAAAACCCAGAAATTGTTTGTTGTGAAAGTAAACAGAAGTTGGAAAACTAAAGCCAAAATGAAAACATCTCCAGTAAAAAGATTTTACTCTGATTTTTTACTGTGTCCTCCAAACTTTGATTTTGGTGAAGTAAAAGTCACTTTTGACTTTGTCAAGCCTTATGGACACTCTGGAAATTCTTATTAAACTTCCAATATTACCACAAAGCTGTAATCACCCAGATCTTACAAGAACACATACATGTAAACTAGATTTAACTAGAAGCTATTTTCCTTTAAACTGTTTTGATTCTCCAGATCACACGAGAATGCAAGAGAAGAGCATACTTAGTTTTAAAGGAAAATATTAGCTATATAAAAGTCTCAAATCCATCAAGTAAATCAAAAAAAATAATGAGCTATACCAGACAATAAGCTCTAATACCATGTGAGATTCTGCGAGAAGCGAGAACTGAGCCAAGATCTGATGTCGGTCATAGATCACATGCAACTCCTCACGCAACGAATGATCAAAGATCAAAATAGCTGAATGAAGATAATTTTGACATGAGAGAGAAATAGAGATAAATAAGAGAATTTGGAGAAGACTCTCACCGAGCTATCACTTCACTAGTGAAGGTGAGAGTATAGTGCTTATTATATAGAAAAATATAAGCATATACATCCAACGAGTGCATTAACTCCTATTCCCCATAAAAAGTGGGAGGCTTTACCTTCTTGGTAAATGCCAAAACATGTGGCATAACCTCCTTACATGAAGACAAAAAAGGAGTTGAGAAAGTTGGCACATAAGGCCAAAAGAGGGTGTTAAACCCAACTACCCCATAACCCACTTAGGAAATGACAAAATAGTGGTTATGAGAGGTGGCACAACAAGCCAAAAGAGGGTGTGTAACTCAACTACCCATGTGAGGTGGAGAGTTACACATGTAGCTGAAGTATTTCGCCACGTGTCCTCATATAAACCACTCCTATTAACCTAAGAAAGCTTAAATAATATATGTGTAGGAAAAATAAATACCCCCTAACATAAGGAAAATAAAAAACCTACACTAACACCTACAACTTCAAATGTGGCAACAAAAATTCATCTTGATAAAAATGATCTTCTCATCTCATCAACCTTCCTTCTTACTAGTCAGATCTCCTTAGATCTTTCAACAGCTTTAGCGATTTAACCCAAATAATTTCTTAACAAGGCTCTAATACCAAGTAAAGAAAATAAATAGATCTAATACTAAAGGAACAAAATAGAAAAATAATTTTACAAAGACAAATGGTTGCATAGCAATAAACACACAAAAATTGTTGCTCAATAGCTAATAAAACTTTACACTCATTCAATGAATTACAAATCTTCTTGATCACGAGATCAAGGATCAACTCATCATAGAGATTAGAGACAAATAGAAAATTACAATCTACCTCTTTTTATAGATGTCTTTGTCACATGAATTCCAACTAAAAATAGAAAAAACAAACATGTATATTTATGCAAAACTACTAATCATTTTATGCAAATTATATCTTTAGAAAAGCATATCATTAACTATAATTATTTTGTGATGAATAGGCCTTCTCTATTAGATAATAATATTAAAGTACATATTCATAAAAAATGGTTGTGGGATACAAGATCACCCCATGAGAGCCAAACGGCAAGAAGTCGGAGTCAAAAAACAAAGCTATTCGTCAAAAAAATTCCTAGCCAAAGCAAAGGTAGCTAAGGGGGGAGGATCTAGTTCATCTTTCTTGCCCCATACATCAGCGGTGCCAGGAGTCGGGTCTGGCACGAGCCATCCATCTTTAGGGTCTTTTTCTTTTCTCCTTCCTCCTGCCTAGGAGGCGAAATAGACAGAGTCGAGCGAGGAAACTTGGAGGCAGTGGCAATAGGCCACCTAGAGCCATCACTGGTAGCACTCCGTCTTGTGGTTAACTACAATTCTTTTCATGCAAGTGAGATAAATTTCTTAAAATTATATTTTTGAGTTGATCATGTGGGAAAATTAGCATGCCAATAGAGAGCGAGAAGAAAGTTAAGTTGAGTATAATATTTTCAAGGAATTGTGCATATCTGCTAATGTCACAACCCCATATTTTTCCTCTTCACCTGAAGATGGGAAGAATTGTATACATGCAACTTGTGAACCAACTTCTAAACACACTTACCTTGGGCAATTTGTTTTACAAAAATCCTGATCATCTATTAGGCTACAAATCATGATGATCTATTAGGTGCCGGGGAAAAACTAGTTGAGCACCTATTGGCGAAAAATGAAGATAAAATGTGGAAGTTAATGGTGGAGTATCGGGGTAAGTTGGTAATATACATGGCAGTGTACAATAAGGCAATGTAGCATGCAGATTACGTGGCTACTGGAGGAGAATTTTTGAGTCTGGTGTGGGTTTTATTTAGTCATATGGGATATGGAGAATAGTATGACTTTGCTATAACCAAGATGATAGAGATGTTGTCAAACAAGATTTTAGCAGCAGCCGAGAGGAGTACTAAACAAGATCTAGCTAAAATTAAGAGGAATTTGACTACTTTTGGAAAGGAATTATCTGCAATGAAGAAGGAATTGAGTGATCATGAAAAAGGATTAGCTGCAATGTATAAGCTTTTGTGTGATCTTGATGAGAAATTAGTTGGGAGATAGAAGATTTTAGGTGGTCTTGAAATTGAGTTAGATGAAACAAATTAGGTGTTGGTAGAATTCAAAAGTAAATAGCTATAATGAAGAATATTTAGGATAATGTTAAAGAAGAATTAATTGCAATGAAGAAGAATTGGCTCCCTTTGTAAATAAATTCTTTGAATAATCATGTAGAATTAATAAAATAATGAAGCAGCAGTATGTACGTAGGGGACTAAAAATAGTTGAATCTAAAACAACCTAATGTTAAGAAGAGAGCTTCTATAATAGTATAATTTTAGTATGACATGTATATATCTAGATGTTATTTATATATGTTTTAATTATCTTATTATATCATTGGGTTCTTTAAATTTATTCACGAATTTGATCATTTATATCTAGTTATTTGTGTGTGGTTGATGGAATTTAATGATAAACTTATACAAATTTAATACACAAATTTAGAATATTATGACTTAGAATACACATAAATTTAGAACATTCTAACTTGAAATGTTTCAACAAATATTCTTTAATTCAACATTATAAATAATTACGGACCCCCCTCCCCACAACACTAGTTGGCTAAAGAAAAATTTGAACAAGTCTTCTCATGGCAACCCGGGTCAGGTGGGAGGGGATGGAGTGGTCAAAGACTCATGTGGAAGCCTCATACTTGTCTTTTTGGCAATTTTCAGAATCCAAACTTCTAGTATGGCTGAAGTGGCAGTGGTCTACCATGGGATAATTATAGATAGGGAAAAGGGGCTTAGACGCATCATTATCAAACGAAATTCTTGAAATAAAATCATGATGATTAAAGGGGTGGCTAAACTGGACTAGAAATATAACTCGCTCACCACCAACTATCATACTCTCCTTCCTACCCTCGGTGACATCGGGTTCTTCCACGTGCAGTGGGAAGGCAATACTATGGTGGACAGGTTGGATGGGTTAGGTGCATATGTGAATAAGTTTGAACTCTAGATTCACTTGCATGAAATCCCGATAGAGGCTCATGCCATGAATTTGAGGGAGTTGTCTATTAATGATGAATAATCTCGATGTTGCCTTTTTGGTTCTTAACTTTCTCACCTTTTCCTTTCCTTATTGGTTAAGGCGATAGGATTTAAATTTTGTTGGTACCACCTACCAATGTATCCCTTAGGCTTGTTGCTCTCTCAACCTAGTTTCCTTTTATACAGATATGGGTGGTTATTTGATTCAAACCAAACCTAATGAATTCTCATAATTTAAGTAAAATGGGGAGCTTTTGAATAATTTGATTCATGGCAATCTGGATACTTATGTGCACGAGATGACTGGCCACGATCCTAAGCTTTCTACCATGTCTTTCTATCCTAAGGTAATGGTGTTGTGAAGATTGGCAGTGTCTTCTTAGTGGTTTATGCATTGGACCATTGTGAAGGTGACTGGTTGGCCCTTGATGGCGTTTCTTTTCCCAAAAAGCCCAAAACTAATTATAAAGAGGACTTTGATCATTCTTTTGACCCTAGGGAAGGGGTTTCTAGGCTTCAAAGTGGTTATAATAGGGAGGAACTACTAGGAATTTTCAAGGAGGCAGCCCTATTCTTCATGAAGTTCTTCACCCTCAATGGAAGGAAATTGAGGTACCATCTACAGATCTTCCTCATGTTAAATCATCTTTTCCATGAGGTAAGATTGAATTTTCTTTCTGGGTTATATACTCCTTGGCAGTCTATTTTTAAATTCATTGTTAAGGGTAAACCCCCTCTCCATTAGGGCCTCATTCGTAGATTGTATGACTTCCACCTAGCTTTATCCCCCTCTAGTGCAATCCCTTCTATTGAGATTGGGTTCACCTATGACCCCTATTTATATGTGGACCTTATTGTAACTCACTCTAATTCTAGAGAAGTGTCTCATTCAGGTTCTAAAATGCCCACTAGGGAATACCCTACTAGAATGACCAAATTTAAGGCTATTACCACCACCAAAAAAGACCAGGATGTGGATACTCAACCTAAAATGCAATAGAATGTGGAGATTATTGAATAATTTGGCTTTGAGTCTCTTTCCTTAGATGAATTGGACTCCTCTGACACCACGGGTTCGGATTGGTCCCCTGCTAAATATGGTGTGAACCCTAGCCCTTCCCCCATAAACCCCCCTTCCTCTACTATTACCAAACCTCCAAGCTTTATCTCAATTCTTACAAAAATTGTGAAGGACCTGCATTAGGATGTGCAAAGATAGGATGACCTATTAAAATGGCTCTTTGCACAAATGAATGTGGCCATCAAAAAGATCAATCGACTGGAGGCCGCAGCTAAGGTGGAGGCCAAGGTGAACACTTGGGTGGACAATTTGGATGAGGATAGAGTCTAGATAATTGTAAAGATCTTGTTGGCATCATGGAGTAGTGGGATAAGGTGGGTAGAAAGATCGATGATATGGATTCCAAGATCAAGATAGTAGGGACCAAGATCGAGTTGGAAGAGGTCAAGAAAAAACAAGAGGCCCTTAAAAAGAAAATTGAGGAGGTCAACCTTGCTTATAGGAATGCAGCTAATAAGCACAATGCCTCCCTACAGGCTATCCAAGATGAGTTGGAAAGGAAAAGGGTGAAGGAAAGAAAACACATGGACTCCTTAGCCACGAGCTCTAACCCCACTATGTCTTTGGTTAAAGCCACCCCTGATTCTACATTGGTCTCCTCTATCACTGGGATTCAGTTGAGTAAAGAAATGTCTTTTTCTAATAAAGTGCTTAGTTTGTGCCAGGATTGGTAGGAAAACGGTATTCCCATGTAGTATACCATCTCTTTATGTTTGCAGTATGTGGTTGTTCTATGTTTAGTCATTGTTTAAGTTCTTCTCTATTTTGTTGGTCTTTTAGTGTAGTTGATGTCTCTTTATTCGCTTTGTTGGGTTTTAGTTGTATTTTGGTGGGTTTTTTTTTTTGCTGGATGTGCATTCCTCATGCACTCTTGGTGTCACTATGTGGTTATGTAATGGTATGGGCTTATCACACTTTTATTAAGAAAAACATTATAATTGATCACAAATACACAAATTCATAATGCTACAACATTCACAACCTCTATTCTTTGATCAATTGATCATTTGAACACATGATACTAAAAATAGTACAATTGCTTCAATATATTTTGGTCTTTACTACAGCAAGGCTCATTCTAGAAACATAGCTAACATGTTACAATTTGTGTGAGCGTTATACAGTTTGAGATATATGTTCATTTAATATCATGTGCGACACAAAGTGGGGTAAAACTTTATTGGTGAAATTTGTTCACCCATGAAATTCCCTGTGTAGTTTTTGCTCTATTTTGAGATGATAAATTAGTATAAATGACATAATATTTTGTGAATTCGCATTAATTCTCCCAGCTCTTTATCTATTTCCAAACACATGTTTTTGTAGACATTTAGTCCTAACCTATTCATTTACACAAACATAATCTACTAGTCACAAACTTTTCCCTTTCAATTTAGAATACAAAATTAAAATTTTGTCAATTGGCCCCTTTAACTTTTCTACATTGAGCTAACTAAAAATATTTTTGACCAATGATATGTGCTAGTATCCAAAGATATCTAGTGTATTCATTCTAATCATCTTCATATCCATAAATCAAGAATTCAATCATTTTAGATGAGATATCAATAGTAAGACACTTTGATTTGGTTAATTAAAAAATTGTAGAAAATTTCCTTCTTAGGCAATTGCATATTGTATTTGATATTGTTCAATTTCAAATGGTGGATTAACTCATAATGTCATCATAGCTTGATTGTATGATAACATAATGAGATATTTATTAATATACCTGTTCAACTCTCAAAATGACAAAGCAAAGAACTACACATTAGACCAAATTATATGATTTAATGTTACAAGATGCTAGAACAAATATAAAGTATAGATAAACCATTTTCATCACAAATCTATCTAAAAAAATGTAAATTTATCTTTTAACATAATAAAAAAATTTAAAACGAAATTTTAAAAAATTATATTAAAACATATTATTTCTAAACATATTCCAAATCATTATTAATTTACTATTATCATTAAATAATTAAACTAAATATATTTATTTTCCACTTAATTTTTTATACATTTCTATTACTAATTTTCTACTACACAACCAATTAAACTAAATTAATTTATAGTTGTAGTTATCTACGTATGTAATGCTTATGTATTCTTTTAAGCTTTTCTAGGCACCACTAAGCAAGAAAAGTTTTCTAAAGAAAAAGAGAAAACTAATCTTACAAAGCATGACAGCTTCACATGAATTTTTACGATGAAGAGTGAGTTTGGGTGGGTCCTTTCTGCTTAAATCTGTAAAAAAAAAAGAAAGATTCGTCAACACAAATTATTATTTTCTTTTAAAAAATTATTGTTTTCACCAAGATTTTATAAAAAAAATTAAGAGGGGGTTTCTTAAAGTTTTCATTGCTTCACATGTGTGTGTGTGTGTGTGTGTGTGTGTGTGTGTGTGTGTGTGAATAGGTGGTATTGTTTTTTAAGTAGAGGGTATTAATGCTTTTAGTAAAGAGCATGTCCCATCTATATTATGTGGTTAGGGTATATAAAGATACAACTTAATCAACAATAGAAATAAAAAGATTTTTTATTTTATCAATAAAAAATACACATAATTAAACATACACAATCTTAATAATGATGTATAGTCAATATTATAATCAAACAAAATTTAAATAAATTGTACATGATTTCTTTGAAAATTGATTATACAAATACATGTACTATAAATTATGGAAGCCTAAGAATATAACAATTAGTTATTTCTTTTGCAATAATAAAAGAATGACAAGTATACTAGAGAACTAATAAACCATGACAGGGACATAAATTCTTCTTTGAAAAAGATGAAAATCACTTATATGAAGAGACACAAGAAGAATAAAGAAACCACCACTATGCTTGATGAGGACATAAATTTTTCTTTAGAAAAGATGAAAATAACTTAAAGAATAGCCACAAGAAGAAAAAGAAACCATATCTATGTTTGATAAGAATGAAATAATTTTTTTAATAAAGAAAGCTGAAAAAAACTTACATGAAGAATACAACAAGAATAAAGAAACCACTTCTATATTTGACGAAGACATAAATTCTTCTTTAAAAAAATTCAAAAATAACTTTAATGAAGAACTACAAGAAGAATAAAGAAACCACTCCTTAATTTGGGTGAAATAAAGAATAAGAGAGTACGTGGAATAAAGATTAAAAAGAGAGGATGGCAATGATGGTTAATAAATGAGCAAGAAATAGTACATCAGTCTAAGTAAAGCGACAAATCATGGAAAGAAAATACCATTCACTTATCAATCGATTCGAAAAACTTCTTTCTATAGTCGGAGTTCTTTTATTATTTAGATGCTCCCACCCCAGTCCGTTAAAACAAAAATCGTGTTCTTCAAGGGAGATAAATTGTTTATAGTTAAAATCAGCTTGGCAGTGCATCACGGAAAGGGATTACCTCTTTTAGATTCAATATACATTGAACGGATTGTTAAAATTTTAATTTCTTAAAATATTGAGCAGACTTGGAGCTAATTAATAATAATACCTGGTTGTTGTTTTTTTTTGCCTTTTGGAGCATATGATATATAGAATTTATTTGCACTGTTTGTGTAATATAATTTTTATACAATATATTGATATATATGTTATGAATTTATTTAAAGTTGTGAATTTTATTTTATTTTTAAATTTATTTTATGTTTTATGCAATTATAAGTTTTTAATAATATTTATAGGTCATTGTTCTAATTAGTTTATAGTAGGAGGTGCATACTTAATCTTATTTGGAAAAGGTTCGACTTCTAAGTTTTTGTTTTAGTAATGGATTGATGTTACACATGTTATTGTGTCTTTGTAAAATTTAGTGTGTCATTTTGTATTTTGCTTCTTATCTTTGAAACTTGGGTGTTAAGGAGGATGAGATAATCATTGTCTATATTCTATTCATTTGGAAGATGTTCTTGATACTTTTGTGAAGCTTGTGATAATATTGAGATTAAGTTGTGAAAGCAATTTTGGTACCCCTTATGTTTGGTTCATAGATTTCTTGGAACTTCCTTTCTCTCTTGCAAGGTAGATGAGAAGTGGGAGAATGTTGAGATTAGTTGTGTCATACAACTTATACTTTATAATTTTTAGTATTTGGTTATTTTTGTTTATTATTTATTTTTCTTCATTTAAAAAATAGATTTTTGCATTTATGATGGCCTTTGTACTATGGATGTGCCTTCGAATGAGATGTGTTAAAAGTTGAAAGGGCATCTAATGTTATTATTTCATTGTGAGAAGTGGGAATTACTTATAATAGATTTTATTACATGTGTAAGAGAATGATTGTAAGGATTTACATGGCATGGTAGTAATTAGAAAGTGTGAAAATGGATCTTTGATAATATATCTAAGAAGTTATTTATCCATTTAAGACTTGGGTAACTATTTTTTATTAAGGAAAAAATGGGTTTTAAAGGGACCCGAAACCCTTTAACAATACCAAAGCTCAATGAAGTCTTAACAAGAAATCAATCCAACAATGAGCACAAAGACTGAACAACACCATTATAGAAATAAAAAAACATTACATCAAAGGGGAAAAGATTAGACAGAGCAAAAAACCAACATAAGAGAAAGCAAAGAGCCCAAAACATAGAAAAGCCAACAGAGAACCAACACCAGAATAGTAACCCTAGTCCAGCAACTTCATGGACTATTCCATCTCTTTTTCAATCGCGATCATTATTTTAGTGATCTTCTTGAGCTTCTGAAAGTCATGAGGAGGTCCAGCTTCCTTTCTCTTCAATGTAACTTTGGTCCTTTTGTTGGATCTCGAAGAAGTATCCTATTTAGCATTGGCATCAACATCCACCACTTCCTTCAGTTGGAACTACTCTTCAAACCTACTAATAATATTCTTAAAACTTTCTAGAGTGGAACTGATCACTCCACGACTAGTTTTAACAACCATCTTGATGGACTCCTTGATTTTAGCATTTTCATTTTCCAGAGTTTCCATCTTGGCTTCATAAACCTTCTTGAAATTGTCAAAAGCCTCCATAGTAGTTTTAAGACATTCAATAACAGAAGCCATATCCTTCTCAAACCTGAGAGTTGTCTCATCCACCCCTTACACTTTCTCCATTTGCTTGACTTTATCTTTAACAATTTCTAGACTGTTGCTACCAACTCTTTGTTTAAGTTGGATATTCTTAATCTCATGGAAGATCCATTTAAATATCCACAGCCCCATTTCTAGCCTAAACAAAAACATCATGACAGACTCCTTATCAGACCAAAGCAAAAGTTAGGAATGATGAAGAAAGCTTAGAAAGGGTCAGTGTTTCTCAGGGTTTCGATCAGGAAGGGACTAACTAGAAGAAGAAGGAGAAGGACTCTTGTCCTAACTGTGAAGATTGTTAACCAAAGCTCCAACAAGGTTAGGATCAATCTAGTGAACAGGGGGTGAGCCAGATTTGCTAGGGCTTTTAGAATTAGGTCTCTTAGCAACACTGGATTTCCCCTTATTTTTATAAGTGGTCAAAGAGGGAATGAATTCTGCATCCTCGGTCTCAGCATGATACTCATCCTCTAAAGAATGAGAGTCCTTTGTATCAAAATTAACCTAACGGGGAGGGGAAGTTATAGGAGGTAGAGATTTCACATGCTCAAAGATAAGAAGGATGAGACCTTCATGCAAAATAGGGTTTTTAACAAGATCCTTCTTATGATTAGTCATGCTAGTATTCAAAGATCTCACAAGGAAAAAGGGAAAAGAAAATCTCAATTTATGACAAAAGTGGTTTAGGAGAGAAAAATGATAGGCAAAAGCTCTGGTGTACCTCCCATCAAGAGAAACATACTCCATAATCACCTTCATGACATTTCTTATCTTAATAAAATTTGGCTGCATTAGTAGAGAGACTAGTGACCTGTACGATTAGGTCCTCATTGATGATCATTTCTCTACCAAATAGGGTGGCAGAACCCTTTTTATAATTTTTGACAAAATATTTAGTTATCTTCGCTTTCATCCCATGTAACTTCTCGATGTAAATAGTAAAGCCACCATTCTCTAAAATTTGCCATATAGTTTGATTGTTGCTCAGCACAATACAATCCATGGGCTCCACACGCTTCAAATCTCTACTCATTTTATCACAACCATTGTAACCATAAGCCACTCTGCAAATAGCCAAACCACTGCAATTCTTCAACAAAAAATTGATAGCAATTTGTTTGTGAATGTGCCTTAATCCAAAACTTACCAAGAAAGTGTGCAAAAAGAAGGCTCTAGAATAACAATTACTTCTAGTCTTCCATGAAATGTCCTTCGCACGCCACGCTCACTTAATTTTGTTTTCAAAAAATCGCAGGGTCTAACCCCTCACTTCATTGTTCAACTTGTCCCCTTTTTTCCAAATTAGCTTTTCATGGGCTTTAACTCCTAGGTTAGCAAAATAGTCTGACACCTTATTATTTTCTCTAAAAGTATGAGAAATTTTACATTCTTCAAAAGTATTGATAATTGAATGAGATAAATTTATCCAATTAGCAATATTCCAAGAGGAACTAGATTCTTTTTTAAGACATTGAATAATATTTTTAGAATCTCCTACAATCCATACCTTAGTGCAATTCATATGTTTGGCAATCAAGAGGGCCTAATAGGCTCTTATGGCTTCAAAAATGTGGACTTGGGTAAATGTTGTTTACTCTTATAATGCACTATTTTTGTTGTCTCATGAAGATAGATGTCTATTCATGAGAAAGGTCCTAAAGCTTTCAAAAATATGCTACTCTTAGAAACATTTCATGAGGATTTTTTCCTTATTGACTACATGGCTCAAGATTTTATCTAGTAGATTTTGGAAACTAATTATAGTTTGATGGATGCCCTACCCTGTATATTAGAGGTAGAGGATAATTGTTAGGAATGAGAGGTGTTGATTTTTCTTTGTAGGGATCTATTATTTTATATTCTATAGAAGAGAAAGATCTTGATCTTTATATTAATGATTTGAGGTTGCAAGTGTATTACAACTGTGTTTATGATTTTTGAATGATGAATTGGTTTGGGGCTTAAAAACTAAGGGTGTTATTTTCTACCTAAAAATATTTATCCTTCCATCTATTCACATCTCTTTTCTATTTAGGTTTCTCCTATTCTTCGTTATTCTTCTTCTTAGAAGTGTTAATTCACATATTGTTACATTACTAAAATTTACTTAGATCTAATATTTGCATTATTTTTCTCTAAGGGTTAATGTAAAAAATAAACTTTGGAGTCCACTATAATTGCACACTTGTAGGCACTTGTATCAAGCATTTTATTTAGTAAATATTTGACCTTCCTGAGCTTGTATCTTTTTCTTTTTAGCTCTAATTTCACTTTTGTTCATGATTTTAAAATCTTGCCATCAATGTCGATAAATGAACCTTTTTTTAGATTTTTTGGTCAATTTCTCAGTGAGGCACTCTTATAACCTATCATGTCAGGGGCATGTTTTTATGTGATCTTTCGTGTTGATATCATTTTCTCCCTATTTCAAGTTTGGGATATCAATTTTTCCTAAAATACATCCCATCAATGTCAGTTCAACTCTATTTTGATCATGTAACATCAATTCATCCCAAAACCTATTTTGATGAGGTCAATTTGCTCCCGTTTTATCGCGCGACTTCTTTTTTCCCATTTTTTGTCTTGTTGACATCCTTTTCTCCCAATTTTTAGTTTATGACATAATTTTGACCTCTTCTCTTGCCCCATGGCATCACATCAGTCCCATTTTAGTCCTTTGACTCGCTTTGACCCAACTTGCTTGCTTTTACCATATTTAACCTAATTTCCCCATTTTCTATCTAAACCTTCCCAATTCTTCCCAATTTCATCTAATTTGACCTAATTTGACATAATTTAACCAAATTAAGGTCTCTAGACATCGGTTTGACTTAGTTCCCTTTTAGTTTTAATTAATTAAACCCTCGTTCTTATTAAGAATTATTCTAAAGTTAAATAAATAAATTTAATAATTATTTATTTGTCCCTTTTGTCTATTAATTAAATAAATTTATTTTGATTAATTAACCCATAAATGCGAATAATAAATTAATAAAATATATGTATTAATTAATTGTATTTATATTCTTCATAATAGCCTCCTAATTTTTGAATTTGAGAAACTAATATCTTTCCTTATTTTAATTGATTTTCAAAAATTATTCTTTTTGACAATATCTCATTTATCTTAATTTTAAATTTAAAAATGAGATATGCACATTCAAAAATTAGCTTTGTTCCATCTCTTCTTCTTTATCTCCTTCATCTTCATCCTTCCTCGAATGATAGCTTTGTCATGCACTTAATTAGGTACATGTCCAATTAACCAAAAATAATTTTGATCTTGGTCATCCACCGAGTCTCAAGTTTTCTATTGTAATGCCCATCAAAATACCCTAGAGAAACTAACCAAATAACTAAGAAAACAAAGATAATTTTTTATTTGAAATATCATTACAAAATATGCATTTAAATAAACATTATCATATGTACATAGATGTAAGCAAGTGGAATTAACTTACAACATGTATAGATTAACATTCCCTAGTGTATCTTAATGGCATTACTTGACATAACATTAAAATATGAACAACATCATATAGCTTTACAACATCATTTCCTACAATAATATTAATATTAATTTCAACTAAGAACATGGGAAATAATTCATTTAATTGCACCATTATGCATATGCAAATACATCCTATAGGTTTACTTTAATGCTCCAAAACCAAATGTTCCTAATCATTAACTCCATCATCTAGAAAATTTCTTCAATACTAGAACATAACCATACCATTCTTAATAAAAGAATCTAGACACTAGCCTATTTATATCACACAACTCATAATACAACTAATACAAATATGGTCCATGCAAGTAATACCATCTAATCCAGCAAGGAACCATAAACGCTAACTTACAAGAATAATAATCTGAATTAAATATCCTATCTCACTCAAGTGGATAATCTCCAATATACAACATATACAACATCTTCTACAATAGTGAATTCTAGATTCTACTTGTAAATATAATTATCCAAAGTATATGATTGCAATGATGTCTTCCAATCACATAGAAAACATGATAACTAGTCCAAGAATCCAAGCACAAGCTGAAGAGATAGAGAATCCTCATCCATGCACACAAACATCCAATGAAGAAGATTCCAATGGAATAAGATATCAAACCACCTGACCATGTGACCAAAAAGGTCCATCCCTCATGTTGTAGAGAATGACATAAGGTCCCACACATACTCTAAACCTAAAATAACACCTAACATCCAAGGAACATAAACATAGACTACAACCACATCTAAAATTCAGCTACAAAGAACATAACCAGATACACAATACATGGCTCAACCATAAGCTTAAAGACACTAGAGGCTATCATCAAAACAAGGATAATGTACTAAGACACATATAGGGAAGAGTGGCATCACATGCCAACACAATAAAAAGGGTTTTCCTAGTAGTCTCTAGACCTCGACGCCTATGATACCCATGCAAAACCATCTCAACCTTTGAGAGAACAAAGGGAGTTCGGTCATGCCAACCAAAGGCCTTCCCAAACTCATCTTGATCTCGAACTAGCACTCTAAGCCATGAGTGAGTCTCCACAAATCATATTATTATTTTATTAATGTGAACGCTACTACCCAACCCATCTAGATTAATTAATTAAGGTTATCACTTGTTAACAGAATAACTTCCAATGAGATCTCTTGGTAGTCTAGACCCTGTCAGCCATCATATGAGATCTCCTAGCGATCTACCTCTCATGACTCTAGCACCCATTTGAAAATCACTCCCCCTATCATGTTCCTATACCTAAGGTATTAAAATAAACATACATGCAAGGATTACATAATATATCCACCCAAAGATTCCATATGCAAAACTAGTTCATAACCATAATTGAGCCCATAAATCAATATTCTAATAGTCTCATGTATAATCCAAGTCATGGAACCAAAGTCACAACATCCATATATTACCACAATGATATTCCAACAATTCAATAACATGGCATATCCAACGCAAAAGCCATAATGCAATGGATATCCAATTTTGGAAAAAGTCAATCAATACTAGAAGAACATAAGGGATTCACAAAAAAAACTGAAACAAGCCTCTAGTCTGACAAAATTCATCACAAACTACAAAAATCAATTGGCAAGATCAAAATCGCAGAATGGTGCCTTTACAAACCAAACTAGCCGATACACAAACTCTTATAGCACCTTTGTGACTCAGAATAGTGCTTTCATGACACATGGTGGTAAATCTATTAACCAAATTAGCACATTTAAATAACAAAATATAAAATACACAAAATATCAAATGGCACATATACAACCTAGTCTAACACATTTTCAAAATAAAGTTGTGCATTCGCATAATAGAATAGCACGTAAAATAAAAAAATTAGCACATATCTTCACTTGAATATGTCATATGCAACTAAGAGCCAAAATGACTCAGATGCAAACAAAAATTAAAATGATTAAGTGTAAAAAAGGCTTGAACACAAATTAAGACACCAACAAAAAATCATAAGGGTGTTTGACCACAAAGTATAAGCTTACAACATAATAAGGAATACAATAAACTAGAACAGTGCAAGTTTCTCTCGACATCGCACAAAACTTCTTCTCGACATCATATAGGAAACTCATTCTCGACAATCCAAAATTTTGAAATCAAAACTTAGAATCACAATACAAACGATATCTCCCAAGGAAATGAATTCAAATATTTTGAACCAAAAACTCAAGAAACTATATGGTGGTAAAGGTCCAAATGGCTTCATATACCCAAAATCAAAGAAATAAAACCATGATAATGTTTTAATATAGGAACATATCTTCAACTCACACAGAAATCACACTTCCTTTCCAACAATCATGGTGCATACAATCTTTCCATAAAATCAAAATGCCATAAGGAGGGATTCAAATCCAATGACATGGAAATGAAGAAATGGACAAAGGAAATTGAAGAAGAAATATGAAGTTGCCAGCCAAAATCTAACAAACTCTCTCCACTCAATCACAACAACAAATAAAAACCAAATTCTAGCTCCAATCCTCAAGCATTCGTAGGAAAATTCATCTCGAAACCAAACTCAAAAATTACAATAATTTCAAGCCAAAAAGAACCTCACACCAATCTCAAAAATTCATATTTATAAATTATCCCCAAAAAGCATACCTCGCCAAAGCCCAAATAAAAAACAATGAAAACATAATAATAAAGTTACCAACCATTCCCAAGAGTCAAGATAAAAATAAAATTAAATAATATCATTAACCAAATGTAACTTCCAAAAGCCAATAGTAAAAGAGGGTAAGTAAATAAATAATTAAATAAATAAATAAAAGGGTTAAACAATAAAAGAAATAACCAATTAAATAAATAACTAAATAAATTGATAACTGATAAATCACTAAATCAAATGCCCAAATAAGATAAATGCTCAATCAAGTGTGAATCCCACAAAATGAACATTGATATATTATAAACTCCAACAAAATGAATGTATCTCTATTAATATTAATCATAATAATTAATTAATGTTAATAACTATATAAATCAATTAATTAATAATTTAATTTATACCACAACTCCACAAAGCATCCCAACATAGGATTATATAATATACCGCATAACAACTAACAAGGCAACTATAGCGAAGACACTAAGATTGACAAGGTACCAACTAAGCCTAGAGTTTGTAATAGGGTCTCATATCACCTCCAATAAACTTACCATTGGGATTAGAGACACATTCAGGCCTAGGAAACCAAGTGGAGTTGATGTCTAGTACCATCGATCCTGCACCACACCAACATATATATCACATATAACATAAAATAATCAAATAGGTGGAAGAGAATCACAACATCACACCCTTCTTGTAAACGAGTGGTATAACATAATCTCTTCCATGATCACAACATAATACAACCATGATAACAAAGCATCCTTAATAACATCATCACCATATCCAATATAAGTATGAAATAAGGTTAGCTCATAGCATGATATTGCCACAAGTAAATATAAACCACCACATCCATACAATGGGTGCTCATAAGTAACCAAACATATGTCCAACCATCACAATAGTTCCAATTATATTATCATCCACATAAAACCATAATATATAAACTATTAATATGTGATGTCTAGCATCAAACTGTAAGCATCTAACATATATAATAAATCCATAAGTATCAACCAAAAGCATAATAAAAAGAGTCTAAACTAGGTTCATAAAGTCTATCGATGCATAAAAGAAAGATGAATCATGGAGGGGCACTACGTGTATTAATTGAGACCTCATTCTTCATTTGAATAATCTAACTTTTCGTTCATTGTTACTCTTTCAAATTATCTAGCAATCATCTAGATTTAGCATTATCATTTTATCAAAATTATTTAATCTTAGAATTGCATTTCTAGTATCCTTGATATCATCCTTGCTTTCATTCATAATTGCACTTGCACAATGAGAGCTACATCAAATTAGAGGAGAAATGAAGAACAATGGAGCCACTTTGAAGGAATGCTATGGTGACATCATTTTATGTTTTGTATTTCGTTTCACTGTCTTTATTGGTTAGATTAGGAAATTTTAGCATAATTGTTTAAGTTTGTGATTCACTTTGATTGTGTTAATGTTTCATTCATTTTCTCAAAATTTTCCAATCTATAAGACTAAATTATTTAATTAAAATGTGATGATTTAGGTCACCCTAAAAATTGAACTATTAGCCAAATTTTGATTCCCAAATTTCCATAAATAGCCAATTGATGAATATTGGCCACTAAAAAAATCAGTCCAGACTTGTGTGCTAGTATTTAAAGATATTTAATATAATTCTAATCATCTTCAACAAATCAAGAATTCAATCATTTTAAATGAGATATTAATAGTGACACACTTTGATGTGATCTATTAAAAGTTATTAATAATTTACATTGTGGACACTTGTCTATTGTATTTGATATTGTTTGATTTCAAATGGTTCATTAAGGTATAATGTCATCATCACAACTAAGTTGTATAATAAACTAAAAAGATACTTATTAATACAACTAGTCAGCTTTCAAGAAAGGAAAGGAAAGGAAAGGAACTACACATTAGATCAAGTTTTAGAATAGAATGTTACACATATTTCAAGCATGGGTATACAACTATGATCATAGATTCATTGACATGTAAACTTGTTCTTTGAATTAACAAAGATTTAAAAGAAAACGTTTAGTAAATGGTTTTAGAAAGAAAGACATTTTTAAGAATATTTGAAATCAATATTCACTTGTATTTTTGTTAACTATCAAGTGAAATACAATCATTTTCTATATAATTTACTTACACATTTCCATTACTAAATTTGATATCTTCTTATTTTCGCCTAATTTTATATATATATATATATATATATATGAATTATACCAATATAAGCATAAAACTTATGTATACTTTCTAGGTAGTATTAAGAAAAAGGGGAAAAAAAGCTGTCTTCGAGTGAGTGAAAACTTCTCTCAAAACGAGCTCTTACCAAGCATGAAAGAATCAGAAGATGTCCTTTTCTGATGAAGAGATTGATTTATTTATTTTATTAAATTATTTTGTTCAAAACTTTGTGAATCTTAAGAGGAGGGCATCATCTATAAAGCTACAGCTAAGATGGTTTGGTGGGTCATTTCATGTCTTCAAAGCAAACAATATGCTTATCTCAAGACGAAGTCTTCAGCATTTTCTTTGGTCTCGACTTTTTATGATTCTTCTGGAATTGTCCATTTTCTTTTCCATGAAGAAAAGAATAAAATTTTAAATCAATCAATCTTGATAGGAGGTGAATTTTTAAAGATGATACTTTGTTTGGCTATATGGATGAAAGGTTAACTTGGTTGTTTCTCATGTTTAGCTTTTTCTGTAGCTCTATTTAAATATTAAAAACTTTTATCAGTTAAATATTAATAATTAATTTGATCTTTTAAACATATCAAAAAACAAAAAAATTATCTTATTTCATCGAGCAATATCTTATATCTTCTACAAATTCTTGTTTAACGATATATCTATATATATTCAATTAAAAAATCAGCATATCTTTAAAGTTCATTGGGATTAAAGTTTTCATTAAAATCAAAATGGCATCTATAAAGCTGCAGGTTACCATGAGGATTGGGGTGTGTGTGGTTTGATTTTTTCTATTGAACCACAATGTCTGTTCTTGTTTGGGAGGCCATCTGTGCTGGAAACTATTCTGCGTGGACTGCGTTGCATGATTTTGCGCTCCATATTCGAGTACAATGGCTGGTAAGGATTTTAGTACTCACTAGCATGATGTTGCAGCTTGTTCTGGTTGTTCTGGGTGCACGCAGATATCTTACTTCAAGTGGTACTTTGCGTTTTCTTGTTTGGGGAGCCTACATTTCTGCGGATGCTGTGGCTATTTCTGCACTTGGGATCATGATGCACAGCGATCGGAAGGAGATTTATGGAATATGGGCTCCAGTGTTACTGATTCATTTAGGGGGACCAGATGCTATAACTGCTTACTCCATGGCTGATAATGAGCTGTGGATGAGACATGGATTCAATATGGTTTATCAAGTTTGTGTGGCAGTGTATGTCATTTATGCATCATCAATGAAACTCCGTTCATTGGCTGCTGCTATTCTTCTACTGCTTGTAGGATTCCTTAAGTATGGCGAAAGGACACTTGCTTTGAGGTATGGCAGTTATCCTCGAATCGTTATGTCAAGTCTGCCAATTTCTAAATGTATGGAGATAAAATGTGTTGCACAAGAATGCAAATATGTTGTTATGGGAGAGGATAAAGTGGAGCAGGCGTCGTCTTCGCGGAAAGGGAGGCCAAAAGAAGAGTTACAGATGTCTTCACTGAAAGGAAAAGACATAGTAACTATTGAGGATGTTGAGCAGGTTGGTAACGATGAGAAGGACGATAAGCGGAGATTTGTTACAGATAGAGGGTACGAGCTCTGCCTTTCCCATGCGTTGTTCAAAATGTATAAGCGGAGGTTTGGGAGTTTGTATTTTGTTGAGGGGGATTGGAAGGAGACCAGAGCTTTTTGGGTTAACCGTAGTGGAGGAGAGGCATTCAGAATTGTAGAGATGGAGTTAAAATTCATGTACGATGCGGTCTTCTCCAAGTACAGCAACGCAGGGTTCACTAAGTGGGGGATGGCAGTGCGTTTTCTCAGCACCATTCTCATGGGAACAGCAGGGTTTCTAATTTTGGGAGAGAGAGAATCCAGACAAGCACAGCGGATGGTGACATACGTTTTGATTTCAGTAGCGTTTCTGGTTGAGGTCTTTCAGATATGGCGAGTCATAGTGTCCGACTGGACCAGGGTCCATTTAATTTGTGCTTATGTGGCATATAGGCGCCTAGAAAGCCGGAGCGGATTTTGCTATGTTCTTCAGTGGTGCAGATTTCAGGTGATAAAGATTACCATGATTGTGATAAGCAAGTTTCAGGAATTTAGTAGTGGAGGAAATAGATACTTGAGCGAGGTTGTTGGAGGAGATAGATACTGGAGCGACCAAATTCCGCAACACTGCCTAATAGAGACTTGGCTTAATTCGTCTCCTATAATGTGTAAGATGGCTGGACTTTTTCCCAAGCCAGAGAGATCTATTGTAAGCTGGTACACCAAAATATGGCATGTCAACAACGTGCCTGTCGAAGATGATCTCAAAGACTTCATTTTTAAAATCCTCAAAAAGGCATGTTCTGAGGAGAATCGTACTGAACAATGCAAACAGAAATTTTACAACTTTGAGAAGGATCTGTTTCAAGGAGAAACTGAAATCCAGGAGATATTGAAGTCGCATGTCAATCTGGAGGAGGTCATTCTGATATGGCATATAGCTACCACTTTATGTGACAGGAAGAGAAGAGAGACTGAGAAAGAATTGCCCCAGAAGAACGAGACAGAGGAAAAATTGGCTCAACAGAGAGAGCTGAATGAGAAGAATGTTAAGTGGAGTATAACACTGTCGAGGTACTGCGCATATCTGCTAATGTCACGCCCCCATCTTTTGCCCCTCCACCCCAAGATGGCAAGGATTGTATACATGCAACTTGTGAACCAACTTCTGGACAAACTTACCTTGGGCAGTATTATTCACAAAAATCCTGAATATCTGTTAGGCAGCAAAAAGAATGATGATCTGTTAGGCTCCGGGGCAAAACTAGCTCACCAGCTGCTGAAGAAACAAGAAGGTGATATGTGGAAGTTATTGGCGGAGTATTGGGGTAAGTTGGTAATATACATGGCGTTGTACAATAAGGCAATATATCATGCAGAGTGCGTGGCTGCAGGAGGAGAATTTCTGAGTCAAGTGTGGGTTTTATTAGCTCATATGGGATGTGGAGAACAGTCTGACTCTGATGTAACCAAGAAGGTAGAGATGGCGTCGAATAAGGAATTATCAGTGGGCGAGAGGAGTACTGAACAAGATCCAGCTGAAATGAGAAAAGAACTAGAAACAGCGAAGAAGGGTTTGAGTGATCGTGAAAACGATTTGAAAAATCGTGAAAAGGAATTAGATACAGTGAAGAAGGATTTCAATGATCGTGAAAATGCTTTCACTGCAATGGAGAAGGAGTTAGCTTTAATGAAGAAGGATTTGAGTGATCGTGAAAAGGAATTATCTGCAACGAAGGGGGGTTTAAGTAACCCTGAACAAGAATTAGCTGCAGCGAAGAAAATTTCGAGTGATCTTGAGGAGGAACTTGCCGCAACGAAGAAGATCTTGCGTGATCGTGAAGAAGATTTTGCTGCAATGAAGAAGAATTTGCTCCTTCGTAAAGGAAATTTTGAATGATCGTGAAAAACAATTAGTGAAGACAAAGTTGAATCTGAAACGACCTGCTTTTTATAAGAGGAGACCTTTGTTCATTCTCTTATCATCTCATCTGTAGTACTTTTAACTTCTTTTTTAATGTTGATGTTAAACTGCTCAACATGAGTATGTTAAGAACGTTTAAAATACTACACAATGGTAAATGTTATGCATGTCTTACACAATATAAATATGGAAAATTATTTTATGCTGTATGTTTTAACACAAATCATTATAATATGGCATGTATAGGGGAGAGGAGTCACTAGTGGAGTGGGGACATGAAGTGAGAATATCTGTGAAGGGTTTTAAGACTCACAGTGGAGCTGTCAAGTAGTAAAAATATGTAATAAATATTATCAGATGCTATAATCAAATGTATCACACATGTACACATCCAAAGTATTTTATAATAGGTGTATATTTGTCCAAAATATAATCTAGCAAGTACAGTTTGACAAGTCAGAGCATATTCAGTATTCAGTAGACAACTATTAGAACCCATATTGCATCAATGGTGGTAAGAAAATGACCACAACATGTAACTTTGCATCCACACATAAGACAAACTTGACTTAAAATGTTAACCTTAACCGCTCAATATTTTATCATTTACAAAACAAAAAGTGAATCCATGTCATCAAGGTACAAGACATTCCATCCCATCACAAGGACCAATCAGATCCATTGTCAGTCAATGAGTTCCGGATTCACAGTATACTTATCAGACAAAATCCACCACATTATGTCCCATTGACCACAATCAAGCACCCAACTACTAGTCACTTAACACACAAAAGCCACCACATTGTGTCCTTGCAAATGATCCAATCTCCCAAGAGTATCCCATTTAATTTCTATTATTTGATGAGCACATAACATGTGTAAACACACAAGAGAGGTCATGAAGGCTGATATTTATCAACCATTATCAAGCACATCCCTTCAACTTATATCAAGCATACACATGCAAGGGAATCATTGCAAACTTGACAAGTACATGCTATTGAAATATTAAAGATTCCAAAAAGAAATTATATTAATCATATCCATGGGAAAACCTGTTTTGGTAAGTAAAGGTAAGAATTAATTGGTTTGATCTCTTCAATCTAAATGCACGCATATCATTTTTTTAATCTAATGTAGGATCACAAATCTAAGTTGATACCTCTTTTGTTGAGAGCTCATTTGACTAATATCACATGGGTCTTGATCACTAGAGCTATATTTATAATTAATTTTAATATATGTTTTTTTTTAACTAACACACATGGGTCTTGATCACTAGAGCTATATCTATAATAAATTTTAATATATATATTTTTTGAACCAACACAATAACATACTTACTAGCTAATTTATAATCATTTTTAATATAAAATTTTGTCTAAACCAACACAACATACTAACTATTTATTTAAAAACATATTCACTAGAATAATATATATAATCATTTTAAATATTATTTTTTCCTAAACCAACATAAAATACTAACTATTTAAGTGAAACCATGTTCATAGAATTATATTTATTATCATTTTTAATATATATTTTTTTCCTAAACCAACACAGCATACTAACTATTTATGTGAAATCATCTAAAATTATATTATAACCATTTTTAATATAATTTTTCTCTAAACCGACACAACATCTAAAATTATATTTATAATCAATTTTAATATATTTTTTTCCCTAAACCAACACAACATACTAACAATTTACCTAAACCATGTTCACTAAAATTATACTTATAATCATTTTTAATATATATTTTTACTAAACTAGCACAACATACTAACTATTTACCTAAAAACATATTACTAAAATTATATTTATAATATTTTTAAATATTAAAAAAATCCAAAAATTATTTATAAGGTAAATTAGTTCTTAGTGCAAAAGAAGAGATAAAATGTAAAAATTAATTCTACCATCTCAACCCATTAAATATTCTTCCTCGTAGCATGAATGAAAAGGAAAGCCATAATACAGGAGAAATCTGATTTTCAATATTAAAAATTCAATCAACAAAACAAAGATAAAATCAATATCAAACATTCAATAAAGAGAGAAATATTACATATCTCAATCCATGAAAGAACTTTCTTTATCCTAATGAAGTATGAGTGTGTATGCCAAACAACTAAAATTGATATCCATGGAAGGATTATCTTTATTTAGCCAACTGCCGGTTCCTGTGAGCTATGTGACTATCAATTCTATACACCAAAGTAACCATATGCAATTTCATAAATTTTATGTATTTATAAAACAACAAACTTCTGTATTTTTTCAATAACACTTATTCTTGATATTGTAATGTGAATCTACTTCTTCCTTTTAAATTTAAACGGATATTATTTTCAATTTTAATGCCTCTGATTAACTATCTTTAAAATTCTAGATAATCTTCAATTGTGAGCTTAGATATGACTTAACAAATATTTAAATCAGAATACTTTTAGAGGTGACTATTTTTTACATATAATAAAAAATATCAATTTGTAATAAGTTTGGCATATACTTTATAATTTATATTTTAGAAAATTTGTAATATATAATATTAAACATCCTATTAATAACATTTAGAAATGTAGAGGAAGAGAACATATGGAAGAGAACATAGAGTTGAAAGAATTGGTCCACGAATATTAGATTAAATGTATAAGCAAATAAGTATTAGTTTGCACTTTGTTAAAGAGTAGGTAGAAGAGTTCTAGTTAATATTAGATAAGTAAGGTTTAGTCAGCATTAGATAGGTGAATGTTAGTTTCAATTTCAGTTTCAAAGTTTGGATTTGTAGGAAGTTGTTAATTTTCTCGAAAGTTATAAAACCATGTAAAAAAAATTAATTGAATAGATATAAATAAATAAAAATTGTGTCGAAACTCTATTTTTTGTTGTATTAAAGCCAAGTCAAGTCTAACTCTCTTCAAAGAGGGGCTTATTAAATATATCATTATATGAGAAATACAATCATTAGAGTTCAATTAGGGTATGCTAGAGTATAAATTAAGCTAGTTGTGTGTTATCAGTGAAGTTTTAATAAGCATGCTGCAAAGAAATATATGTAGAAGATAACTAAAACTTGTTCTTGTAATGATCCTAAGAGAGTCAAATCTTGTCATTGCTACCTATTGTAGCCATTATAATAGAGAAAATATTTTTTCTTGCAAGAAACACCAATTGGAGCGAACACTTTTACTAGAAAATGGGAGAGCTACCAAAACTTGAAGATTCTAACCTAACCACCATTCTAAATTAGCAAAGAAGAAAATGATATAAATTTATGTTCATTTCATTTCATTAAACTTTTAGATTAAAGTAACAAATAATGATAAATAGATAATGACACAATTGCCATTCACAATGCCAATTGACTCCAAACCACCTCTCATAACTAATGGAAGCAACTCATAACCTTTGTACAATATGTTATGTTATAGTCACTTGACCAATTTCTATAGGCCCTTACTTAGTCATAAAAGGCATACCTTCAGAGTCCATATTATGCAGCAAATTAAAAATAGCACACACACACATGCATCTATACACCTCCCAATGGACAATACAACCTAAAGATACACATAGAAACATGTCATACACAAATGGAAATGACCCATTGATTAACAACATTGGAAAATCAGTAGAAGGACATTTCTCTTTTATTATATTGATTCTATTATAGAAATTACAAAAAAAAAAACTTTTATGACATAACTATACAAATAAGGAATTTTGGACCTTCCCTTGCTTTTCGCTAAATATCTAGGCCAACACATGAAAACCAAAGGCTTCTTTTTTCCTTGAGTTTATCACTCCCTAAAATACATTGCCTTCAACAACTATGTGTTGGCAAGAGACACTGTGTAGGTCATTCGGTGTTGTCATTGATGGCAACTATGGTCAAAGATCCTATCCAAAATTCATGATTTTTCTATACAGGAAGTCAGAATGCAGTATTTTGATCGACATTTCATTTTAGTTGAATATTTTGTGTTGCAAAGCTAGAAGAAGATAGTCAGATGTCTGGAGTACCTTATTCCAAAGTCTTAGCCTCCGGTGATGATTGTCGTGTGAGTCAGAAGATTCGATGTACAGGTTTTGGGGTTGAACAGTGTAATATGGTTGACTTGTACAGTTGATCATTGTGTGGAATTGATGGTAATTTTGGTGATTGTTTTTGTGATCAAGGATGTTTAGCTGATATTTGGGAAGCGTGTGGACAATTCTTTTTGGTCCACATATGCATTGGAGTTCGGATTGAGTCGACTATGCATACTTGTTTCATAATTTGTATAATGTTCTTGAAGCTAACATGTAGAAGACCTAATTTAATGTTGCAAAAATATATAAGACCAATCGATATGATCATTTTATATATCCATAGAGGTATGTGGAAAGTGGTTTTGATCGAATATGCACAGTTCCACATTCACAAGTGAAGGATTGCTCTGGTATAATGTAGAAGAGTGGAACATAGCAGTATAAGGTGAAGTGTATACAATATGTATAATGAACTTAACCAAAACTATAATTTGGCATTGGTAGATGCTATTCGTTAGTTCATTTCACTCTTATGATCTTTGTAATTGTTTGTAAGGCAGTGAGCCTTCTCAAGGGTTGTAGCCCTTCTTGCTTTGTAATGGAGTAGTGAGCTCTAGGAAGTGTGCCCAAATGCATGCACATGCATTCCCTTGTAATACTTTTAACTAAGTATAATTATCTTATGGGTCTCATCCCCACCATCATTTTTCCACATATAAATCTTGGTGTTATGGTGTTTTTGTTGATTTCTTTGTGTTTTTTGCATCTCTCTTTTGTTCATTTGCATTAAGTTCTTGAAAGAACAAGTTAATAATGTCAAAAATTACAGAACACTGACTTACCCCCTCTTAGTGACCTTGATTCCAACACTATGGTCCCCACCTTCATCAAAAATTATTGCTTTCATTCTTATTATCTTTCGTAAATCCTTCCTTCTCACATATACTTCTTATCATTTGTCTTTTTTAAGTCTCTTAATCTTCTTTGTTATCCCTTACATGGCATATCCTTTCTTCTTCAATACATGACAAGATATTATAGGTTCCATGGAAGAATGGAAACCATGAGATAGAGTATCCTTTTTTTTTCATAAGTAGTAGAAATTTTCCACAGCAACTTAAATAGTGATATTATTATCAAGTGTAATGTGAGGAAATAGGGTATTCACAAGCTTATTCATGTAAACTAGGAACTAGACCTATTTCCACAAGGGAATTAGATCAAGGAGAGATGGGATCAATAGATTCAAGATCTCAATTATGTAAAAAGGGGTAAATGATGGTTGGATTCCACCTCTTTTTGTTTGAGTTGAATTGGATACTGAAAAAGATGTATTAAAGTGAAGATCTAGGGATAAAGATGAAAAAGTGACATAAATGAACATAAACAAGCAGTTGTAGGTCTGATACGAAGTTGTGAACATAGATTTGAGATGAGAAAGATGAACAAAACCTGTGACTAAATTTGAGCATAAAAAATTAGGATAATGGAACTTTGGATGGCCTTGTCCTTAGAATGTCAAATGTAGATGAAGTTTACCTATTTGAAACCAGAATATTGCTTAGAATCTACCCTATAATTTTTGTTACAAAGTTGTCAGATAGAGGTGTGCGAGGCAACCATATCTTCCACTTTTCATGCTTACAAAATCTAGATATGATCATCTCTATTCATTCTGCCTAATCCCAGATTTACAGCTTCTAAACCTATAACCTGCACTTGCAAAAGAGAGAAAGATGTTGAGAATAGGAATTTGCCTAGGTCAAACCCCAAGTTCAGAATTAACCCTTGAAATGAATCAAAAAATATAAGTAAATGCTACATACATTATACCTCATATTTGTTGTAGATGATTGAAGGTTGATGATATAATGCTCTTTGAATTTGATCACAAGTGTTGATACAATAACATGACATGACAAGACATGAATGACCTAATCATAAACACATGCTTGCATGATGATTCATGTAATTTGATGCTCTGTGATGTATAGATATTGAATAATTATTGAAGAATATGCTGGGATGAAATGTCACCTTGATGCTCAAAGCTTGATAATTGGAATGCTTGATAAAAAATGCTTATGATATGTTCTGTTGATAAAATGAATTAGAGGAATGCTCTTACATAGGGTTCTCAAGGTGTTTCCCTGATTAGGACAACCTCCAATGGTCAAACTAAGGCATCATGATTCAAAACCAATGGAAAGGAAACATGCATAGGGATATTAGAATTTGGGCTTAGTTTGGGAGGACAAAGGCTTCCCAGGAACCATTGTCCTAGGACAAGGATACCCTAAGCACCTTTGTCCACTCAAAACAAAGTAAATAGTGTAGAGATAGGGTGCCATATCCCAAGATAGAGTTTTATACCACCATGTGAATAGATGACACCAATTTTGAGGTAAAAGACAAAAAATAGGCTTGGGTGAGAGATAAAATGGGTCACACTAAGATAGGGGCACAAATAGTGGTATTAATTGTACATGGTTATGATTTATAATGTTACATTTATCCCCCACTTTAGCAAGAGTATGATTATACATGCATACTCATCATAGATTATGACAGAGAAAGAGAGAGAGGGGGGGCAAGACTATAAGGAAAAAAGACAATGATAAATTTGAGGGAACAAGCCTGCAAACTTAGGATCTTAACTCACATAATCACATACAAGGACACAAAAAATAATACAAAAATAAAAGGAAAAAAAGGAAAATGGACAAACAAAGACAAAAGACACACAAAAGGGGGTTCATACTAAAAACAAGGTCTCCGAGTCAACTAGTTGAAGGGACCTTGATAATCAAAATGTCTCAACCACTAATATCATTATCGAAATGTTATTGCAAGAGCACCACAAACAAGGTGTACAAGATTTGTTGCAACCCTTGTTATAAACAAGGGTTAAAAGTGGACTCAGATTCAACCCTAGTTCAGGAGGCTCTTCTAAGCTCAAGATTACAAGAAAACAAAAGCAAACAACTTCCAAATTCATCTCTTCCAGAAGGAGGATAGTGTCCATTGCAAATCAACCTACAAAATCAAAAAATCCAAGTCATGAAAGCACTTCTCAATTGAACTCCACACATACAACAAACAAGAAAAATAATTATGTTGCATGACAACCTGTCAGTCTAGGGATAAAACTCTTTTCCACTTCAGACACCCAAGCAACATCAACAACCTTGTCAGATAAAACCCCTACAATAGTTATCAACAAACCTTTCACATTGCCAGACATCCCTATAACATATAGTGACAAAGTTCTACCAAGTGATTCCAAGATGGATTCACATGAATATGAATGGGTTTTTTTGGCCTCACATGAATCTGAAGAGGATTCTCTTGATACTCTTGTAGACAAAGGCATTGAAGAAGGGGCATGGATAAAACCTTTTGGGATTCGGATACTGAAGATACTTCAAGAACAAATAGGTCACCTCCCAAACCTGATTACAAAGAGGATAGTACTGACGATGACCTTGATTCCTCTATCCTAACCATAATTGATGCATCATATGAACTCTACCTTATTGATGAGTTAATGCCAATAATCCACCCTGAACTCATTGATTGGGATCAACTCGATCCTCTATACCTTAACACCTTCCAAAATGATGACATGATCATAGACTTTCTTGAATTACGTGATAACATACCAAGAAGGGATCACAAAGATGGGTATGCTGTTGAACTTAACAATGCTACTTACTTTGGAGAGAATGCCAACCCTTTAAGTCACAAAAATATTACAATCAAAACAGGATCCTCTGGTGAAAACCACACTGTGGCACTTTTGGATCCCAAAAAAGTAAAAATAAAGGATGCATCGAAGGGTGAAAACCTCTCCAAGGCACCTGAAGATGGAAGGCTTGACATTCTCCCCTTTAGAACTAATCAAGAGAGACCGTCTATTCTCCTAGAAGACACAAAGGAAGTCAATCTAAGGGCACCATAAAATCCACACGTAATACATCTAGCAAAATCATTAACTCCAACCGAAGATCCTAATTTTATAGAGTTCTTTCAAAAGCAACAAATCAATTTTGCATGGTCCTATGCAGATATGCTAGGACTAGATCCAAAGCTAATAATGCATCATTTGATAGTAGAAGAAGGAGCCAAACTAGTAAAACAAAAGCTCAGAAAGATGCATCCTTAGATTGCATTGTTAGTAAAAACATAACTCAAAAAGCTATTAGATGTGGGTTTCATAAGACCCATTGATTATGTAGAATGGATCTCCAACATTGTACCAGTGGCAAAACCAACTAGGATCATTTGTATCTGTATGGATTTTAGAGATCAAAACAAAGCATGTCCTAAGGATGACTTCCCTCTTCCAAACATTGATATGATCATAGATCTCACATCAGTACATACAATGCTATCACTCATGGATGGCTTTTCATGATACAACCAGATCAAGATCGCCTCAGAGGATCAACACAAAACAACTTTTACATGTCTGTGGGGTACATACTGTTGGAATGTAATGCCATTCAATCTCAAGAATGCAGGTGCCACATATCAACGGGCAATGACTACTATCTTCCATGACATGATGCATACACTAATGGAAAACTATGTGGATGATTTATTATCTAAATCATTAATAAGAGAGGGTCACCTCATTGTGCTAGACACAATCTTCACCAGAATGGAACAATACAATGTCCACCTCAATCCAAAGAAGTGTGTCTTTGGAGTGACCTCTGGGAAGCTCCTAGGATACATTGTCTCAAATAAAGGAATTGAGGTTGATCCCACAAAGGTAAAAGAAATCATAGAGATGCCACCTCCTAAGAACATCAGTCAATTAAGGACATTACAAGGGAGGCTACAGTCAATTTGTCGCTTCATTGCACAATTGTCCAATAAGTGTCATCCCTTCACACATCTACTCCATAAAAATATTCATTTCAAATGGGAAGAGAATTGTCAGCAAGCATTCCAGCAACTTAAGGATTACCTGATGATCCCACCATTACTAACACCACCATCTCTAGATAGGCCCTTGTTATTATACATATCAGCTACAACTATGGCCTTAGGAGTATTACTAGCACAACATAATACAGAAGGAAAAGAATGTGCAGTGTACTACATCTATAGGACACTAGTAGGGTACGAACTCAATTATATCCCTATTGAACGAGCTTGTCTTGCAGCAATTTTATCAGAAACCAAATTAAGGCACTACATGCTGACACACAAGATACAACTCATTGCCAAGATAGATCCACTCAAGTACTTTCTCAATAAAGCAATACTAACAGGTCATTTGGCAAAGTGGGTTATGCTCCTTAGCGAATTTGACATAGAGTATGTGGACCAAAAATAAATCAAAGGGTAGATCATTGCAGATTAGTTGATCGAAGCACCACTCATAGGAGACCATCCTCTTATCTCAAATTTTCCAGATGAGGGGATCTTCACAGTTGTATAAGCACAATAATGGAAGTTATAATTTTATGGGTCCTACACTAGACATGGTTTAGGCATTGACATTCTCTTTATCACACCTCAAGGTGATAGCATTCCCAAATCATACAGGCTCACATTCACATGCACAAATAACATAACAAATTATGAAGCCTTGATCATAGGACTAAGAATGGTCGTACAATGGAACTTAAAGGAGCTACAGGTCTATGGCAATTCACAACTAGTAATTCAAACTAAGGATGATAAGCTCATGCCTTACAAAAAAATGGTTGATAATTTCAAGGAATTATTTATAGCTATCACTTTCAATCAGATTCCTTGAGATCAGAACCCAGTTGTAGATTCAATGGATACAATAGCCTCTCTCCTCGATGTTCCATAGAACTCAACACACTATGAGTTCTTAGCTGAACAGCTTTGGATCCCTGCATATGATATCCTAAAATCTGATATGGTATGTCAACTCATCGGTCCTGATTCCTCATAGTATGATAAGTTTTACGCTTACTTATGTTATCAAATCCTTCCACCAAACCAATCAAACAATCAACGAAAACCCTTCATACGCGAACAACCGATACACTATCATTGTCAAAGCCTTATACGGATGAAGTCTCAATGGTACTCTCCTCTGATGTTTAGAGAAAGGTGAGGTGACCACAAATTTAGAAGAAGTACATGATGGTATATGTGGGGCTCATTCAAGTGGTCCTTCATTGGCTAAAAAGATCATGAGGGTAGGATATTATTGGGCCTCCCTAGAAAAAGACTCCTACTACTTTGTCAGGAAATGAAAGAAGTGCCAAGTACACAGAGATTTGATACATGCACCAACACAAGAACTGCAACCCATCGCAACAACATGGCCCTTTTGTCAGTGGGGACTTGACCTTGTGGGTAAAATTCATCCATCTTCATCCAATAGTCACAACTTCATCATTACCACCACAGACTACTTCAACAAGTGGTTCGAAGTCATTCCACTCACCCAAGTAACTAGCAAGCAGATCACTTCATTTATCTTAAACTACATTATCTTCTGGTATGGTGTACCGATGTCCATCATCACAAATAATGGGCTTCCTTTCAAAAATCAATATGTCTGCAAACTCTATGAGAAGTTTCATATCCAACACCATTTCTCCATCCATATTACCCACAAGGAAATGGTAAAGCATAAGTCTCAAACAAGAATATCCTACAAATCTTAAAGAAGACAGTCAATGATGTCGGTCGCGATTGGCACATTCATCTAAATCCTACACTATGGGCATGTCAAACTAGCATTCGAACCCCTAAAGGCACAACCCCATACTCACTTGTATATGGAGCAGAGGCCATCTTGCCTATTGAAGTTGAATTACCATCCTTGCAAAATCTGATTACTGATGAAGAGTACCGAGTCTCCTGTCTTCGGGACTTGGAACTGCTTGATGAAAAGTAACAAGCTGCCTACAATCACCTAAAAGCATATCAACAATGCATGAGCAGAAGCTACATTAATAAGGTTAAACCTCACACGTTTGAGGTAGGAGATCTTGTTCTCAAAGAAAATCCTCGCAATCAACCAAACAAAGAACACCAGGGAAAATTTGAATCCAATTGGCTAGGTCCATATGTCATCACTACAGTCTTCGGGTCTAGGGCATATTAGTTAGCAACTTTAGAAGGAGAAATACTAGTAGATCCAATCAGTAGAATGCATCTCAAAAATTTCCATACATAAGCTATGGGTAAGTGCACAAAGATGGTGGTCAAAAAGGGGGGTATAAGTGGACACTTTTTTTCTGAAATCAGGTGAACTTGAACTTGGAGGCAAAATTTGAAAGTCATCCACTCAAGATATGAAGATAATAAAACAACAAATATTGTAGTACTTTGAATCTAGTTTCCAAACTACTAAACTTTTTCAAAATTGGATAAGAATAAGGGAGTCAAATCCTTCGCGCACGAAAAATAGACCCTAATTTTTTCAGAAAAACATAACATAGTGTCTGACGTGCGCATCAAAAAAGTCATATTTAGATTTAATATTTTAACAAATCCTTCGGCATAAAGATATTTAAGAGTAAGCACTAGAAGATGTATTTTTTTTGTAATTTTTTGTTAAGTATTTTATTTTTTATGATTTTTCTGATAGAGAACATCCTAAAAATTAGGTACCTATTCGTGCGTGAAGCGTAAGTTGCACTAAAAAAATCAAAAATGCAAATTTATTTTTTTAAAATTGTAAAGAATCATGTTCACTACAATAATATATAAGTTTTTAAAAACTTGGATAATTATATCAAAAGTTATTAAAAAAATGGTGCACACATGTCTGTGAGAACTATGGAGACACTCGTAAAAGAAATTCAATAATAATATGTTATTGTTGTTAAAAAAATTTAAAAATTATATGGTTAGAAAGCTCAAAAGATGGGTGAAAATATGGTGGAAATTTTAGAAATACCCACTTGATGATGTGTAAACCTGATGATGACAAATTTGAGAAACCAAGTTGATAAAATAAAACATGCCAAAAAGGAGGGAAATGGAGGGAAATCAAACTTCCAAACCGTAGCTTTGTCATCCGGGCCTATTTCCAAGCCTAAACAGACAAAGGCGCATATGGGGTATCTATAGTATAAAAAGTGCGTACGCAGTACTTATGGTGTAAGAAGCGCGTACGCACTATTTTTACTATAAAAAGCGCGTACGCGCTATTTTTACTATAAATAGCGCGTACGGGCTAAGTTTGTTTAAATTTTAGGAGTGTGTATAATATGCTATTGCATATATATAATATGTGTATATACATATTATATATAATTTATATATAATATAAAAAATAAAATATATATAATATTTATATATATATATGTATATAATAATATATAATATATTAAATATATATACACACATATGTGTGTATCTATGTGTATTGTCTCCCTCTCCCCCCCTCTCAAGCACGTACAAGGTGTCTCTCTCTCTCTCTCTCTCTCTCTCTCTCTCTCTCTCTCTCTCTCTCTCTCTCTCTCTCTCTCTCTCTCTCTCTCTCTCTCTCTCTCTCTCTTCCCTCTCTCTTCCTCCCTCCATCCCCTCTCTCTTCCTCTCCCTCCAATATATCTTCTTTTTGTTTACATATATATAAGGTGATAAGAAGATTGACAAGGTGGTCAATTTTCTTTTTTTTTTTAAAGAAGATAGGATATAAAGTAGAAGGTTTGAAGAAAATGAACGTATTGGTTTCTTTGGATCATGTGGATGTATTGGTTGGATAATATTTATGGGTCGTATGGTGTACTAAGGGGTCATATGGTGTATTATGACCCCTTAGGTGTCGTTATGGGTCATATGGTGTTCTATGATCCCTTAGGACACCATATGACACCTTAGGACTCCATATGGTATTGTTATGGGTCATATGGTGTCCTAAATGGTCATATGGTATTCTATGACCCCTTAGGATACCATATGATCCCCTACATGTTATTAGAGGTCATATTGTTTCCTAAGAGGTCATATGGTATCCTATGACCCCTTAGGACACCATATGAACCCTTAACACACCATACGACCCATAACAACACCATATGGTGTCCTAAGGGGTCATAGGATGTCATATGACCCCTTAGGACACCATACAACCCATAACAACACCATATGGTGTCCTAAAGGGTCATTTAGTGTTTTATGACCCCTTAGGACACTATTTGGCATCATTATAGGTCTTATTGTGTGCTAAGGGATCATATAGTGTCCTATAACCCCTTAGGATACCATATGACCCCTTAGATGTTGTTAGGGGTCGTATTGTGTTCTAAGGGTCACATGGCGTCCTATGACCCATTAGGACACTATATGGTATTGTTATGTGTCTTATGTTGTTGTATGACCCATACGACACCTTATGACCACTTAGGACACCATATGGTGTCATTAGGGGTCATATGGTGTCCTAAGGGGTCATATGGTCTCCTACGACCCCGTGGGACACTATTTGACCCCTTAGGACTCCATATGGTGTCATTATGGGTTGTATGGTGTCCTAAGAGGTCATATAGTGTTTTATGACCCCTTAGGACACCATTTGGTGTCATTATGGGTTGTATGGTGTGCTAAGGGGTCATATGGTGTCTTATGACCCCTTAGGACTCCATATGACCTCTTATGTGTTGTTATGGGTCATATGGTGTCCTAACAGATCATATGGTGTTCTATGATCCCTTAGGACACCATATGATCCCTTAAGATTTTATATGGTGTCTTTATGGGTCATATGGTGTCCTAAAGGGTCATATGGTACTTTATGACCTCTTAGGACACCATATGATCCCTTAGGTATCATTAGAGGTCATATTGTTTCCTAAGAGGTCATATGGTGTCCTATGACCCCTTTGAGCACCATATCACCCCTAAATACACCATACGACCCATAACGACATCATATGGTGTCCTAAGGGGTCATAGGATTCCATATCGCCCCTCAAGATACCATACAACCCATAACAACACCATATGGTGCCCTAAAGGATCATATGGTGTTCTATGACCCCTTAGGATACTATTTGGCATCATTATAGGTCCTATGGTATTCTAATGGATCATATAGTGTCATATGACCCCTTAGGATACCATATGACCCCTTAGATGTTGTTAGGGGTTGTATTGTATTCTAAGGGTCATATGGTGTCCTATGACCGGTAGCAAAATAGAGCAGAACATAGCAACAACATGAACCGGCATATAGAGAAGGATATTAGAGCATTCACCAGAACTTATACAACATGGTCAAATGCAATTTATAAGTTCATTTTGAGTTGTAAACAGTTTGTAATACTCTGTAAGTCAGTGTGACTTCTTATGTTTTGTGTTTGAGCTGTGAGCTCTAGGCAGTTGGCCTTTATTCATGTGCAGAACCTCTCAATGTAATCTTTGTATACCTTGATCAAGTATATATAGATATTGTGGGTATCAACCCCACCGTGGTTTTTCCCTTTGTAGGGTTTTCTACGTATAAATATTGGTGTTATGGTGTTGCCTTTCTACGTGTTATTTGGACTATGCACTTTAATTTTATTTACAGTTAACCGGTTAATAAGTAATAGGTTCAAAACTAACATTACCAGTGGATCACTAATTCACCCCCCCACCCCCCCCCTCATCTCAATGTTCTTGGATTCCAACAATTGGTATCAAAGCTTGGTTCCTCGGAAGAAGTTTAACCACTTGAGAAAGATCCAGAATTTGGAATCAATAGAAGCTGGTCTGCAACATCAACATAGACTTTCTCTTGAGGATCTTGATAATGAGTAGATGGATCTACAGTAAACTAAAAAATGAATTGAAGAAAGATAGAGAACACATCATATGATTACAGGGAAATATTTCAGTTGTCAAGGCTAAGAGAAGCGAACTTTGTGATCAATTACAAAATTAGAACAATGATGAGGAAGATGCTATGAAGGATCATTATCAGAAACTTACTCAGGAGAACACTATCTTGAAGAATGAGATGCAAGCCCTAACTATGAGGATGTACAAGGAGATCGAGGACAGAAAGAAAAATGAAGAAAAATTAGCTCAAGCGTTGAAGGATAGATCTGAGGAATGCAACAGATTGACTCATGAGAATGATATGCTAAAACTTGAGGTGATCCAGTCCCAGAACAATGAACATGTACTTGAAAGAAAAATTATAATCATGAGGGATGGTTTTGTTATTGCAAATGAGTACAAGGACAAGTTCAAGGATAGCTCAACTAAACTTGATGAAATGTTGAAAAACCAGAGAGATGCTAATGATAAAAGAGGTCCTGGTTATTAAGAAGGAGAAAGCTCTGGTACTGCACAACAAGATCAATCATTTGGACAGAATTAAAAACATGACAACTGGAACCAAAAATCACTGGTAAGATAGCCTAATTGTCACAAATTCAATGGTACATGTTTTATTTGCAATAAATATGGTCATATGGCTAGTCAATGCAGAAATAGGAATAATCAGAACAATGCATCATTCACGGGTCCTGGAAATGTAAGATGTCATGCATGTTGTAGATTTGAACATATGGCTAACCAATTCAAATCAAAATGAAATCAAGGAAATCAAGGAGTTAACAAGGAAATATAGATTAATAATATTATTTGTTATGCATGCAATAAGATTGGGCATATTGCTAAATATTGTAGAAGTAAGAATCCACCAAAAACTAATGGAAATGCAGATGAGAAGGGAAAGGAAAAAGTGGAAGACATCAAGAAGAAACATGAGATGATATGGGTAAGAAGATCTGATATACCACAGGGAGAACAACTGGTAGAGTCATCAAGTCCTACACCGGTAGCAGATACAACCGGTAACTAAGGCACTCGGCCTTAGGGGTAGGAAAATCATTGAAGAAAGGACAAAAACAAGAAGGAATGTGAATCCCCTTCGAAAGATGACAAAGGTAAAGGAGTAGGAGGTGTAGTGACCCTCCTAAACCTCCATCCATGTCTTCTTTGTCTTCTTCTTCTTCATTCTCTTCATCTTCTTCTTCTACTTCTTCCCCCAAGAAGAAACAACATGTACAGTCTGAGTCTAATTCACCTTTGTTAAAGCTTGATGTTAAATTTGAATTGGCAACCTAAAATGGAGAACTAGATGCAGAGAAAATTGATAATTAGATAAAACAAGTTGAAGTTTATTGTAGGATTCAGAAGTTTACTGATGATGCTTCAAAGATCCAGTTAGCCACTCTTCGCCTAGGGGGCACACCCTTAATCTGGTGGGAGAGCAGAACTCAGGAAGATCTTAGCCAATATGGTAAAACAATTTCTTCTTGGTTTGATTTTACAGCTGCACTTAAGAAACAATTTTATCCATTAGGTCACATGCAAAAACCAGTAATGAATTGGCAATCATTAAGGCAAGAGAAAGGATAAATTATGCAAGAATATACACAAGAGTTTAGGAAAAGAGCTTTAATTTTGGGCATTCCTTTATGCACTTAGGAAACTTTGCTAAAGTATATAGGTGGATTACATGAGAATTTGAGACATACAATAATTATGTTTAATCCAACTAACCTTGATGAAGTTAGTGTGCAAGCCATACATCTTGAAACAGGCTCGAGGAATAGTCATGACAATCTCTTAATGGAATCTAATAAACACAAAGGGAGCAAGAAAGGGAAGGATAAAATGTAGTGAACAACTTCCATGAAGAAAGAGGAGGAGAAGCCTTATTTCTCACACTGCAAAAGGGAAGGGCACGAAGATGCAAAATGTTGGAAATTGCATCCTGATAAAAAACCCAAGCGATTAAAGAATCAAAAGGGTAAGAAAAAGACCACAGCTATTGTGCAAGACCTTGGTTCAGAATCTGGCGACGAATCCAAGATAACAATTTTGGGTATAAAAAGGTATCATTCTTGTTGCTAGTAGTAGTTCCCATTCTTTCTCTATAAAGTGTAATGAGGTCTCTGTTGAAAGTAAAAGGAATGAATTATTTCATATAAGGGCTATTGCAAAACAAAGTAAAATTGATACACTCATAGATAGTAGATCACAAGTGAACTTAATCTCTAAATAAGTTGTTAAGCAATTGGGATCAAAAACAACACCTCATCCTAAACCATATCCATTGGGTTTGGTGCATGATAATGCTCAGTTACATGTATCAAGGCAATGTAAACTCCGATTTGCAATCACATCCAAGTTTGTTGATGAGGTAGAGTTAGATATAATTCTACTTGACATCTGCGAGATGGTTCTAGGAAGTCCTTATTTGTATGACAGAAAGGTCATTTTTTATAGGGAACATAACAGGTATCATTTGTTTAAAGATGGGATTGAATTCATCGTGAAAGTTCATCTCATGAAGACTGATAGATCTATCATAAACACTAAGCATTTGAAGATGATTGTAAATGCAAGCAATGCATTAACCCTTATGTCTATAATAGCTAGCGATACTAAGCATGAAGATGAAATAATCTCTAATCATGATAAGGTGTCAAAAAAAGCACATTGTGAGGATCAGTTGCAAGCACATTTAAGCCATCACCTTAAGGTGGTAAAAGAGGGTTTGAATTATTCATTTTCTAGTGATGTTTCTGTTCAGGAGATCTAGCATGTTGATACTTTTTGTTTGGCATCATTTTATTCAGTATTATTGCTTGTTATTCTCTTAGTTAGTTCTATCTAGATGGCGAATGAAACAATGAATATTGATAAGTATACAATTGATTGTATCAGCAATTCTATCTCATTTTTCCTCTTGATTATGATGGGTCAGATGTTCATAATTACAATAGTGTGGACAAATGATATTGGGCAAGTGAGGCAACAATGCCCTCACTTACATTCTATGTAAAAATAGACCTTTTAGTGGTCCAAAAGTTTCTCAATTGGGAAGAATGATCTGGGAGGATGTAGAGAACATGGCACTATCCAACTTCTTCCTAACCAACTTTTTTTTTTTGTTTTGAGGTTTGAACCTTGAACCTCTCAATTCCTACATTTCCTCTCCACAGCTGAGTTGCGTGATATTTCTGGTGACTAATTATGGAGTGTTTTATTTGAAGAATACAAAATAGGCTATGAAGAATTATGAAGCGTCGGTGGTTTGAACTGTCGACCCCATAATTGCGAGCTACCACCCCTACCTCTCTTCCATATGGTTATTTCAGCATCCATGGTGGCAGTTTCTGTTTTCCTCAATATAGGTGTGATAATCTGTGGAAATAGGGGCTTGAATACCCTCGATATACACAAAAAAAAATTAATAATAAGATTTTCCAAGCCAACCCCAAAATTATAATATGATAATGTAAGGGGCCATGAATTAAGGGTGGCCAAAAAATTAAGTCTAAATTATTTCTATGGGTTTTTTAAAAGATTTAAATAGCTTAGTTAGTAGATAGGGAAATATATGGGGAATATGTTTGTTAGCCCCATTATAGCAAATGAAAGTGTATAAAATGGGGGGTTTATGTTTTTGGGAGGACATTGGATGAGTACACTTAGAACTTATCTTGTGGAAATTTTGAAGAATTAGAATTTCTCTAGAGAGGAAATTGGAGAATAGGAGTTGGAGGATTTTTGTAAGCACAAAGATATTCGTCAATTTGTAATACTCTTTCATGTAATTGGGTTAAGAAGCAATTGAAGCCTAGCCCATGAAGGAGAGTACACAAGTGTCTTTAGGTGCAAGAGGAGATTGTGAGAGAAATTTTGGTGCAGGTTTAAAGATTGGATGATGTAACAAGGTGATTCATAATTGACATCATCAATAAAGCAGTCCTCCATTGAGAAGCAGACCCAGAGACATAGCTCATATTGAGTGAACTTCGTTATCAAGTTTGTGATCTCTCTTCTTCTCTTCTATCTTATTATTCTCTCTAATTATCTTTTATTCATTTTAGTTTTAATTTATTCTTTAAGTTATTAATAACATTATTAAGTTGTGCAAAGGATTAAGTTGACTCAATTTTGTATTTCAATGGTTAAAAAACATAACCACACAACTTTGTTTGCGATTGAGAAAAATCTGTAATTTGAATTAAGAACAAGTATAATTTGTAAGCCTTAATTACAAATCAGGTTCTAATATGGAAAAGAAGGAGAAGAGAGGAGAGTGTTTCAAGTATTTGGTTCAAATTTTTGAGGATGAGAATGTTTGAAAACCCCTCAATAGCTAGCATTGAAAGTATCATAGAAGGTGGTTGGGATAACTGTCATTTTTTCAAAGTAGAATTTTAATTGTATCTATATATTTTATTTTGATTAATTCCAAGTTTTTTTGTGGGATATCTTAAATGCGGTATCACTTATTGAACTATATTGGGTTGTTTCCATTGTGTTTCCTACCTCTATTTTTCTCATCTATATTTCAGGGTTTCATTTAGATCTGTATTACATTTTGGCCAACACTAGCATGAAGTAAATCGATAATGTAGATAGAAATGAATACACTAAGTCTATAGGAAGAAATATATTAAGGTTAAGAAGGCCCATGGAGGCTTCCACACAAAATCTATGCCAGTAATTTAAGGATTCTATTTCATGTCCACTAAGATTAAGAATTCCGTAGTACCTGGAAATAATAATATTTAGGCATCTCAATGATGGTTGAATTTTGAGTATATTTCTTAAAAGTTTGTCAACTTCAAGTTTATGGGCATTACTAAAATATACAATAAGAATATAAACCTTGGTGGTCATTTTGTTGAACCTCATTATTCTTTCATTTCTTTGAATATTTATTTTATGTGATCTGAAATTTTCAAAAAAATTGTTTTCCTTTTCTTTTTTATATCTAAGTTAAAAATTTATGGTTTCTTAGCTTCAACGTCCTTTCTCATGTGGTTTTCGCATGTCTACCAATATATTTATGACTTCATCTAAATCATATATAAACCACTTTGAGTTTTTTAATATCTTAGTTTGTCCAAGGGGTTGAGCTTAGTTGGTTAATGTATTGAGTTCTCAATGTGCAGACCCATGTTCAACTCCCATGAGGGACACCTTTGTGTAGAATTCTAAGTTGTGACTCTTGGTCTTCCATTTTTGTTTAAAGTGGATTTCTAATTTGTGACCCTTGGTCTTCCAATTGTTGTTTCTAGTTTGGTGCTCGAAAGGAGCTAGTATTTGTAATAAGTTTGCTCGAAAGGAGCTGGTATTTGTAATAAGTTTGTGATTCTATGATACTTAATACAAAAAAATATCTTAGTTTAAAAAATATATAATCTTCCAATTCAAAATCATTTTGTATAGGGTACTTGAATTCTATTTTTTTTATATATCTTAGTTGTTAAAAAATATAATTTCTTAACTTTCTAATTTAAAATTATTTTGTATAAGGTGCTTGATTCTATTTTTATTTACACTTTTATTTATTGGGACTCTTTTTCATCTTGATGATAGATCATAGAGTGCCATTAGAAATATTTATTAATCTTTATGATGGATCATAGAGTGCCAATACTAACAAAATATCATGAAATGAATCCAGAAACAAGGGAATAATCTATTTTTTATTATTTTGTTGTTTCTAAAATTAGATTTAACTATTAGAAACCTCTACAAACATTTGTGTGTGTTTTTTATAGAGATAAATAGGTTTTACAGGGACCTGAAACCCAAAGTTTTACAAACCAAGGCCAACATCCAAAAATACATTAAACAGCAACGAAATAGGGGATAAACCCCACATAGACCCAATGCTAAAAGACAAGACAAAAAGACCCCAAAAAATAGAAAAAAGCACTCAGCTGAGAGAGAGCACCAGTTCATTATTCTTCTGAATAATCTTCTTGTTGATTTTCTCTAAATCCTCCTTGATGAATCTAGAGGTACCCTAGTCCTAGCTCTGGCACCTGGTCCTAGTACATGGACCCAAACTAGTCTTCCCACCAACAGCACTCTGGCCACCCTCTGAAGCATTCTTTTTCTATTTTTCCCCAATGGGAGGTTCATTGGCTATGAGTCTAGTTCTATAGTCGACCATCATGGCATTGATTTTCTCCAAACCTTCAACATAGTTACTCATCGCCTCCCTGCTAATTTCCACCAGATTATTCAGGCTATCTTTGATGTCATTCACATACTCCTCCAGCTTATCAATTTTGCACTCATGGAAGATCTTCATAGTTTCAACATCCTAAGATATCTTCTTAATCATACTCATGGTTTTATCAGTTTTACTAGGCCTAGGGGAGTCCTTGAAGGATTCAAGAATTCCTTTTATTCCATCTTTCAGAGTTCCAATTTTCTTATCTGCCCACTTCCAACAGTTTTCTTGGGCTCTAGTGACCTCCAAAACAAGATCTTCCAGCTTCTTCTCCCCCTTATTCTCCCCTACATTCTCCTTATTCACATTCCCCTATTTCTCATTATCCATATTGATTGAGATGTCTAACCTAATCTCGTGGTCCTTGTCTTTGGGCCCACTTGACTTGGTCAATCTACTTTTTATTTCTGACAGGCATCTCCAGGTCTTGCATTTTACTGCTACTAGATTTAAATTTGCTTACCGCCCACCTTGGAGGGTTTGTTTTTCTACTACTGTTAGTTCCTACGGTCACCATAAGCTCCCCTTCTTTCTTTGGTCTACATTTAGGGTCCTTTGAATCCTTGATATCATGCCAATCCAAAGCAGTGTCGTTGTCATCCTCTTCCATCTCTGTGTTAGAAACAAACTGCACCTCAAGGTTAGAGGAAGAAATGTGGGTTTTATCCATGGGGGAGGGTTTCACTTCATGGGCTTTGACATACTCCATGATTAAAATTATAAGCCCCTTATGAAGCACCGGATTATCCTTGTTCTCAACATGTTTTGCTAAACTATTTTCCAAGGATGAAACCATATAGAAGGGGATGGACATAATTTTACTATGCCTAAAGTGATTTAAGATAGTAAAATCATACGAGAAAATACTAGCATATATTCCATCGAGAGTGATATACCTCATGATAAAATCTGCCATGTCAGCCTAGAGGAAATTCAGTTATTTCCTGTTGTAGCCATCGTCTGCCATTTTTGAGACCCTTTGTCATTCCTTTTCCTTGTCCAAAATAACAACAATGGCCTTCTCACCCATCTTCCTCTCTCTATAAAATTTCCTACCATCCACTTCAAGACTAGTAACAATGGCAACTAGGGTTTCATCAACCTGGAATTCTGCCCCATAAACAACCAACACACCCTTATTCCAACCTTTAACAAAGCTTTTAGTAATTAGAGGAGAGTTACCATGAAGTTTCTCCAAATACGAAACCATCCCACTATCAGATATTTCCTCCCTGACCTCCTTATTTTTCTACCACTTATCATAGGTCATGGGTTCATGCCTATTCTTGTCCCCTTCCATTCTGTTACTCAGACACTCCAAGCAGCTACACTCCAGATGCAAAACTAGAAATAGGGCAAGATGAAAGTTCGAGAGCTTCTCAAAGTGGTGATAATTCAAAATATCATCCCAACGACTCCCATCCCATCATATTCTTTCCTCATTAAAGTTTTTTGTAAGGCCAAAGATATCAACATCATTTCTTGCCAGGTTGCACAGAGTTTTTGGGAAGGTTTTACTTCCGCCCACCATTTAATCTCCATGTTATCAACAACCAAGTTGGCACCATTATCCGTCAGTTTATTTTCTTCTCGGTAAATGTGCAAAATCTTGAACTCCTCCAAGTCGGTAATCATATCAATGCAATCCTTAATCAGGTTCAAAATAGTCCAACTAGGCTCAATACTACCCTTGATGCAGTTCACAATATTAAGCGAGTCACTTTCCAACCAGACCCATCTAAAGCCTTCCTTTCTCGCCATGTGTAGTCGTATGCAGGTTGCGCTGGCTTCTGCATAATAGTTAGTCTGGGTACCCAAAGGGAGCGCCATTGTGGAGACCAACAAACTCAAATGAACAAACATTTGTGTGTGTTGTGGTGGTTGTTTGAAAGTTTTTCTTAAGAATTTATGTGCATTAGTTAGAGATCTCAAGAGATGTGTGCTCTCTTGCTTACTAATTAGTATTTTTTCTTTGACAATCTATTCTCACCACTTTCAGCCAATCATATCATGGATAAAAAATTTAATGTATCTTAGGTTTAATATTTTTTCAGATTTCTCTCCGTTAAAGCATAGCAAAAAAAAAAAAAACATTTAATCTTTTGTTGATTGGTGACGATAAAAATTAATCATTGTTAAAATATTTGTCCATCTGCATTAGTTTCGTGGTAGGAACTAATAATGAGGTGTCGACTAGAATAAGAGTCAAATTTGAAACAACCTGCTTTAATAGGAGAGCATTTATAAATAGTACTTTTAACAATTTTTTGAGTTAATATTTTAACTGCTAACATGTGTATATTAATAATAGCGTGAACACTATATAGCGATAAATGACACAAATTCTTATGATATGAATATGGAAACTGGTTTTCTACAATATGTTTTGTGCACAAATTAAGGTATATCGTAATGTGGTATGTGGTTTATTTATGGTTTTAATGTCTAATCATGTCATTCAAGTTCTTTAAATTTGGTTTCTTGACATTTATTCTATGTTTACTTTTTATGTTTAGTTATTTGCATCTTTTGTTTATAGAGAATAGATGTAAATGCATACAAATTCAATAGACAAAATCTTACACTAATCCATCCACAATTCATCTATATATAATCTTACATAGATTTTCTCTTCAACTCTCTATTCTGACACATTTTTAGAATATTTCTTTAATTCATAAATAGTACAAGGATGGAGATCCCAATGCATTACTCTCTCATTTGAAAGACAATATTTTATTCCTATCCCTTAAAATAGCTCACAATCCACACCCCTATGCATCCCCTTAATAATTATCATTTGTGTTAGAGTTATCTTTTATTAGCTAATAATTATTTATTTAATTATTAGTCTGTTATACTCTATGCTTAAGCTAAACTTAGGAATCTTATAATTCTTTAGGGTTTTGAGTATCCTTTTATAAGGATTATCTCTTTGTATTTTCATAACGATTGTAATTATTGAATTGCATTCTTGTTGCACAGTCAATATGAGTCCTCTTATCTGGTTCTCCGAATTCTGTCCCCCATAGTTTTCTTGCTTCTCTCCTTCTATGACAAGTTTGCATGCACGTGATCTTTGGGAGGTGTAGAGTTGATTTTTCCTCAACTCCAATTTGGTATCAGAGTTCCAAATCTGCATGCCCTTGTTCTCCTCATGAGATATTTTGGGCCTTGTTCTTCAGATCTATGTATTCAGGGGTTTGTGCAGTTGTTTTCTTCCATTTTTAGGGGTAGCTGACTTTTTGGTACATTTGTTTGCCAAAAGGACCTCATAGTTTGATTTAGAAGGCTAATTCATTGAATTTTGATATATAATTTGCCTATTTTTGATGACAGGGGCATCTGGGGCATAATTTTTTATTGGCATGTTTTTCGAGGCACAAAAATCTATATGGCTATACCTACAAATGTGTCAGAAAATTTTCATGAAATTTTTTTTTTTTACCTTCTTTATGCCCTAAAAGAGGGGTTTTTTTTCTTTTGGCTGTAACTTGGTCATACAGAGGCATTTTTCAGAAAATCTTATATCGTTGGAAATCTCTTTTCGATCTCTATCCAGATCTTGGGGTTTGCAATTTTGATTTTACTTTTTTTGATGGCATTTTTTTCTGTCAAAGCCAGAGGTTCCTTTTTGCACTCCGAGATACATCACTTGAGCATCTGAACTTCATTTTTTGAAAACTTTATATTTTTGAAAATCTTGTTCTGTGTTATTTCCATTCATATGAGTTTTCTTTCCAGATTCTGCTCCAGGTATATTTTATTCATTTTTTTTCTTTTCAGCACTCTAGTGAATATCTTGGATGTTTCAGGTCCTGGGATCTCTTTCTTTGAGTAGGATGTCTCTTCTTTGGTTTTTATTTCTATTTCCAATCTTTTATCTTTTCTTATCATTGTAGCATTTTATTTATGCAAACGCACTGAGATAAAGTGCCACCATGCATTGTATACTCGGGATCTTGCATATCTTGTGTCTTATTGTACATGCACTACTTATAAAGTGTCATGGGGGGGTTGATGTTTGTCTTTGTTTTCCATATACCTTTGTCACGCGAGTGTTCCTTTCATGAAATTATCCTCATGATGTCTGTCAAGTGAGTGTTCCTTCCATGACACTATGTACCTTCTCTGCACCTTCAATGTTCCTAGTTCTTCATCATGCAGATCTTGTTTTCCATTCTTTTTAGTGTACCTATCCCTCTCCCTTTTCAACATTATGGGGAGGTTTATCGTATTGTTCTAATGCTTCCTTGGTTTGACTGATCATCTCTTCAGGCTTTGGTATTCCATTCCATTTGTATCTTTGAGTTCAATTGTTTTCCATCTGATTCGAGTAGTGTCATTTGAGGACACTCATGCAGATTACAGTCTTCTCTACCTGGTCATGTTCTATTTCAATGGAGGTTCTGTAGATCAACAGTTACTCTTTGATAGTGTTTGCAACTATTTCATGCTTCAATGGTGTTCTTCATTCTCTTATTTTTGTTCCTATCTTCTGGAACACTCTTGTTTGGAGGCTTCTTAGTCCTTCACTTGAGCTTTCATCTCTTCTTGGAGAGGAGTTTTGTTCCCACAGATTTTTCTCATTTTTCTCCACTTTACAAAGATTTTATTGTACTTGGGTACCTCATTAGGCTTAGTTGTCGGGACCCATTATTGCTTTCCTACATTTTTTACATGCTTTTTTAGTCCTCAGTTGTTTTTTAGCTACTCCCTAAGTTCATCTTAAGGAGGGAGGTGTTAGAGTTATCTTTTATTAGCTAATAATTATTAATCTATTATACTCTATACTTAAGCTAAACTTAGGAATCTTATATTTCTTTAGGGTTTTCTTCTTTAGGGTTTCAAGTATCCTTTTATAAGGATTCTCTCTTTGTATTTTCATAACAACTATAATTATTGAATTGCATTCTTGTTGCACAATCAATATTCATCGTCTTTTCTAGATGTCTGAATTCTGGTCTCCGTAGCTTTTTTGCTTCTCTCCTTCTGTGACAGGTTTGTATGCAGGTGATCTTTGGGAGTTGTAGAGTTGATTTTTCCTCAACTCCAATTATTTGCATTTGGTTATAGCTTATCATTTGTAGATACTTTTCTTCCATATTTCTTTAGTTCAAATATTTTATTGTTTGAGTGAAAATGCATGAATAACTATAGAATTTCATCTAAATTGTTCTATGATAGTGATCTATTAAACTCAAAAAAATGTTTTCTCCATATATTTGGGTAGAAATAATAGGATAATCAAGCATGTACTCTCCTATGATGAGTTTAATACTATAACATTTCCCTAAACAACTAACTATACCTCCTTCTGTAACCATAAATTAAAATTCTATGTTGTCAGCTCATTATTGGTGAAGCTATCAATAATCAATATTTTTACCTTCTATTGTATAAGGAAACCAACTTCCTTAAGAATTTTTTGGTCCATGCTAATACCTTATAGTGCATGGGAAGAAATAGTTATTTGGATTTCTTTAAATTCTTCTACAACCATAGCTACCTCTTCTTCATCCTTTCCTTTGTCATAGGCACCTCAATTTAAAACAATTTCTCTTGTACATATTTGTGTCCTCTATTATATATTTCATCATACTTGAAATAAACTATTTGGCCTTTTTTTCTTCAATTTTTTGAGTTGTCAATCTTGTAGGTTGAATAAATGTTAAAATAAGGGTCTTTCAAAAGAATTTTTCAATTTTACTAGATAATTATTTTTCATATAATATATGCGCTAAGACAAACTACTCAAATATAATATTAGAAATAAACATAATTAAGTCTAATATTGGATGCAATCTTTCAAAACCACCTAGAAACAAGTCATTTAAATTTTTATTCATAATAATTTAGTTACCATGATAAATTTTGAAAGTACTAAATATAATTTTAATATATCTTATTTGAAACATTTATGTTAATTGGATGAAGTAGGTCCCTACCATTCTATGACAATGATATGATTTTAATTCATTTGTAGAACTTGGTCTATTAACACTAAGACTATTCTTTTTATTTTGAACACAAAGATGCATTACCAAATGAACTATTTTATTTTTATATAGAAGCTACTTTCACTTATTTTATTACTTAGAATTTAATTAAAAAAAAAATTCCCATTTTATTTATTCAAACATGCACGTATTCACCTTGGTTTGATTGAGTGTGTTTTGATTTTTTTCCAATGGATGTTATAATGGTATCTTTTGGATTGATTTGAGATATATGTCATCTCCCATTCCCATTTTCCCTCTATTCTAGATTCAATGCTATTCATTTAGTATCTCATATTTGATATTTTTCATACTTTCTTCTAAATAGCGCACTTTGGTATCCAATGGGAAAAAGTTACAACCAAGCAGTAATTTGATCCAAATTCTAAGCATATAATCTATTTTATTAAACTCTTTTTTCTCTATGGGTTTTCTTTTCCTTTTAAGATTTAAAAGAGTTGACTTTTCATGATTTTTCTAAGCTTTCTAAAAATATAAATAGATCTAAAAAATTATCAAAAATCTCATTCTATAGAGAAAATCTATGAGAAATATTAAACTTTTAATAAATTACTCAAAATGAATCTAAATAAATTCAAATTAGGATTCTAGGTGGATCAATATGTCCTTATTAAACCCTCCAAAATTTTGAAAAAGAATTGTTGTTTTGGAACAACTTTGGTTGAAACCCTAATTTCATGACAACTTCAAAATACATAATAGAATCTTTAATATGTTTTATTAGTGCCTTTCTTCAACACACAATGATAGTATTTTTGGTAATTCTTTTGATTTAATTTTCTTAAAAAGAGCTTTGGACAAAAAGTGAGTATAATTATAATAAAAAGAAAAAAAAAATAGATTCTTATTGGTAATAAATATTTATTAGAAATCTTATTTTCTTGTTTTTTCCAAGTTAAATTTTGATTGGACTTCTAATGATAATAAAGAGTTGCCTGAGGTTAGAGTAGTACCCAAAGATGAATATGGAAAATTTATTACAGGTGGTTCATATTTTCTAAGATTTGGGACTAATTATGAGGTAGAGTGGAAAGTTGATTTATTAGTCTCTTATTAATTAAATTGATGGGTCACAAATAATTGATTTTTGAAGAAGAAATTCAACCAAATTTATTTGCAGTTTGAAAAAATTTGAATACATAAATTAGAAATAAAGAGGAGTCATATAAGAAGCATAGCCTATTTACAAAGGTTTCAAGCACATTGTCTTCACTCATTATTATTGTGGAAGTAATGGTATGGCATATTTGTTAGCCAATGCTACGATTGATCAAATGCCCTCTTTAGCATTGATAAAATGTTACACATTGCTAAGACAAATCTAGAGTATAGGTACACAACTATAATCACAAGTTCATCCCACACATGTGAACTTGTTCTTTGACCTAATAAATATTTCAAACAATTCTATTAAAAAAAGACATTATGTATCAAAATATTCCAAATCATCAATGGGCCCTTGGTCTATTGGTGATGTTGACAGGTTCTTAATGAGCCTAGATGAAATTGATACCCCTCAATTCTTGGCTCTTAACTGAAAAGGGTACTTGTGCTCCCATATCTGATAACAAAATAAACGAATTTATATCTGATAACAAAATAAATGAATTTATTAACAAATCTAGAGTATTATTTATATATAGCTTATGTATTCTTTGTAAATTTACAAGGAAGTATTAAGGCGTAAAAGCAAAAGCTTTCTTCATAGGAGTGAAAGGTTCTTTCAAGATTTTGAAACAAGCTCTTAGCAAGCATGAAAGATTTAGAAGATGTCCATTTCCGATGGAGAGTTGATTTATATATTTTACTAAACTTATTTTGTTCAAATCTTAAAAGAAGGGCATCATTTACTTGGTGGGTCCTGTCATGCTTTAATTTGGGGGACACCTTTTCTTCAAAGCAAACAAACAATATGCTTCTCTTCAAGACAAAGTCTTCAGCATTTTCATTGGTCTCGACTTTTAATAATTCTTCTAGAATTGTTCATCTTCATTTCCAGAGAGGAGTAAAATTCCAATTTGACATAACGTCATTTCCAGAGAAGAATAAAATTCCAATTTGACATAACGTGGATTAGAAAAGGATAAAATTCCAATTTGACATAAGGTGAATTATTTTGAAGTTGATGCTTTTCTTGGCTATCTGCATAAATATTAACTTGGTTGTTTCTCATCTTTAACTTTTTCTATAGTTCTATTTAAAATTAAAATGTTTAACGATTAGTTTTATATTTTTATAAAAAACGAAAATCTAAACAATAGTCCCCACTCCCACACACATATTAATGCTCCTTATTATATATAAAATATCAGCATACCGTTATTATTATTAAGATTAAAGTTTTTATTAAGATCGAAATGGCATCTATAAAGTTGCAGGTTACCATGAGGATTGCAGGGGTGTGCATGCTTTGATTTTTTTCTATTGATCTACCATGTTTGTACTGGAAAGTATGCTGCGTGGACTGCGTTGCATTATCTTGCACAGCGCATTCGAGTAGAATTGTTGGTAAGGATTTTAGTACTCAATAGCATGATGTTGCAGCTTGTTCTGGGTGCACGCAGATATCTTATATCAAGTGGTGTTTTGCGTTTTCTTGTTTGGGGAGCCTACATTTCTGCGGGTGCTGTGGCTATTTCTGCACTAGGGGTCATGATGCACAGCGATCAGAGGGAGGTTTATGGAATATGGGCTCCAGTGTTACTCATTCATTTAGGGGGACTAGATGCTATATCTGCTTATTCCATGGCTGATAATGAGATTTCAGTAGCATCTGTGGTTGAGGCTGTGAGAAAAATAACAAGTGTAGAAAATTTGCAAAGAAGAACAATAACACATAACACAGATTTACGTGGAAAAACCTGGTAAAAATATAATAGTAAAAAACCACGAGCAAATTTTGTCTTTTGTATTGATTCCCAAGAATTACAGAGTTACAACAATCTCAAAACCGACCATCAAAACATGACTTTGAGCACCCTAAAACAACTGACTTGCAGAGTCCTACTTGAAGACAACTTACTAAATATAGTAAGTATGACTCACACAACTGCATGTAAAACAAATGTCGAAATTACTAATTATAGAAAGTTTATTAACAAAACTTTCTATTTATAGTAAGTCTCAAAAAAATTGCGCCTCTCGGCAAGATGCCTTCAACATGTCACCTAATAGCGAGCACCTAGCGACGCACTAGTGGGTAATCCATGATGATGCAACCACTAATATCTAAGATGGCCATGATGACTCAACCACTGCTAGCTAAGAGTCCAATTTGGACTTCACATTCCAATAATCTCCCACTTGAAGTCAAATTTAAAACTCTGAATAATTCCTCTGCGAAAGACCATTGCCAATGCTACCTATCATCACATAATTTGCAGACCAATAGAAGTTCTGCACCAAATAAACTTCTCCCTACTAATAGGTTTCATCATAATATTTGCAGGGTTTACATCAGTGTGAATCTTGGCTAAAGAGATATGTCCTCCTTCCACCACTTCATGAACAAAGTGATATTGAATATCAATATGCTTTGTTTTTAGAATTGTAAGTTGAGTTTCGTGCCAAGTGTAAAGCACTTTGACTGTCCCAATGTAGTAACATGTTATCTTGCTTCACTTGCAATTCACCCAAAAGCTGATGAAGCCAAATCACCTCCTTGCTAGCCTATGTTGTTGCCATATATTCTGCCTCAGTAGTAGACAATGCCACCACTTATTGCAACTTTGACACCCAACTAACAACACCTCTAGCTAAAGAGAAAAAATAACCTATTATAGACTTTCTCTTATCTTTGTCTCCACCAAAATCTGCATCCACATACCCATTAATTTGAAGACTACTCCCATTGTAACAAAAAGAAACATCTAAAGTGCCTCTCAAATATTTGACAATCCACTTCACAATTGTCCAATGATCAGTGCCAGGATTCGCCATGTACCTACTGATAATGCCCACTTCTTGTGCAATGTCTGTTATGGTACACACCATGGTGAACATAAGACTTCCTACTACTGATGAGTATGGTAAATGACACATCTATGTCTTCTCTGCTTATATGCTATGGAACTGTTCAGAAGATAATTTAATATGAACAGGAAATGGAGTACTAACTGGTTGTGCTTTCTGCATATTGAAGCATTGCAAAACCTTCTCCACATAAGTTTTCTATGGCAACCATAATTTCTTGTTGTTTTTGTCTTTATGTATCCTCATTCCAAGAATTTGATTTTCACTGCCTAAGTCCTTCATCTCAAACTGCCTAGCAAGATGAGTTTTCAAATGGATAATTTTATACATGATGGGACTTGTTGCCCACATATCATCAACATACAACACTAGAATAATAAAACTATCGTCATCATACCTTTGAAAATAGGCACAATGATCAGCCTCACATCTACTAAAACCCAAACTCAACATGAAGGAATCAAACCACTTGTACCAAAACCTTGGCACCTATTTCAAACCATACAATGATTTTCTCAGCCTACAAACAAGATTCTCTTTGCCTCTTTCCTCAAAACCTTAGACTAGCTGCTAAATATAAATCTCCTCAGAGAGATCACCATGTAGGAAGGTTGTTTTTACATCTAACTATTCTAACTCTAACAGTACTTAAATATACAACGGGTGAAAAAAATCCATCAAAATCAATACCAGATTTTTGTGCATACCCCTTGCCAACCAACCGAGATTTATATCTCTCCAAATTATCATTTGAATCCCTCTTCAACTTGAAGACCTACTTGTTCCCAATATCTTTTCTTCCCTTAGGAAATGGTACAAGCCCCCATGTTTTGTTCTTATGTAGAGCTTTCATCTCCTCTTCCATAGCAACTCTCCATTTTCTTGCACATTCAACTTCACAAGCCTCGGGTGGTTTGATTACTCTATTGGATCTTCTTAAAATAGGTGATTATTCACCCTATGGCTCAACTAGGTTTTTTTCTTCTGGTTGATCTTCATCTAGTTGCTCTGCATCTGGTTGTTCTTCATCAAACACATCTAGATTATCATCATATTTTTCCACCTCTACTAAAATAACTTCCATACCTTGTTGTTCTTTACCTCTTTGCATTGATTTTACATTAAAATACACATCTTGACTAACAATAATCTTGTGGGCAGCAGTATCCCACAATTTGTACCCCTTTGTACCTTCTACATAGCTAAGAAAAATACATTTTGTGGACTTCTTGTCCATCTTATTTCTATTCCCTTTAGGAATATGTACATAAGCATTACAACAAATAATACAGAGGAATGAGTAATCAACTGGTTTACCTTTCCATATTTCCTCTGAAATTGTATTGTCAAGAGTAGTAGTGGGAGACCTACTGATAAGGAAACAAGTTGTATTTACAGCCTCACCCCAAAATTTCTACTCCAAACCAACAATACTCAACATGCATCTGGCTCACTCCATGATTGTACGGTTCATGCATTTAGAAACACCATTTTGTTGTAGTGTTCTAGCAACCGTCAACTACCTTGTGATTCCATGCTCACTGCAAAACTAATTAAATTTTGTTGAACAAAACTCACCTCCAATATCAATTCTAAGACATTTTATTGTCTTACCTTTCTGATTCTCCACCAGATCTCTAAACCTCTTAAAACAAGAAAACATTTCAAATTTATTCTTGAGAAGATAAATCCACCCCTTACTGGAATAATCATCTATAAATGAAACAGAATATGATGAACTTCCAATAGATGTTACAAGAGCCTCCCAAGTATCTGAATGAATTAGATCTAATACATCTTTTCTTTTGGTAGTACTACTAGAAAAACTTAGTCTATTATGTTTTCCAAACAAACAATGTTCACAAGAACTTAAATCTTTAGATTTTGCACCTGGGAGAAGATTTCTATCTAGTAGTACCTTGAGACCTTGTTCACTCATATGGCCTAGCCTTTGATGTTAGGTTGATAATGAGTCCATCTCTGTATCAGATACCACAACAACCTTTCTAATGTTAGTTTGTCCAACCAGCCTATAGAGATTGCCAACCTTCTCTCCCTTTAGCACAACCAAAACTCCCTTTGTTACCTTGAGACAACTATTTTCACTATTGAATCAATAACCTTGTTCATCAAACCCTCCAAGTGAAAGTAATTTTTTCTTTAAACCAGGTACATGCCTAAATGTTGAATAGCTCTAACTACTCCATCAAACATCTTGATTCTTACCTCTCCTTCACCAACAGCTTCACATGGGTTGTCATTTCCCATGTAGACCATACCTCCATCACAAGACCGATAAGTAAAAAACCAGTCTCTGTGTGGTGTCATATGAAAGGAAGCACTAGAATCAGACATCCAGACATGAAGTAAAGAGCCTCTCAGATTAGCAGTTAATACCTCTGCATCTTCTAATGGTGTTTGAACCTCTGTGGTGTAAGCCTCAGATGCAGGTGCACTAGGATTCTCCTTGGTTTCTTTTGGCAACCTGCAATCCTTCTTGACATGTCCATTCTTGCCACAGTTCTAGCATTTCATCCTTTTTCGCCCCTTTGATTTGGACTTGGTTTGTCCATGCTTAGTATTTGCTCTCCTGAGTTTTGCCTCTTGCAACAAGGGCTTCATTAGAAGAAGATCCCTGAGATGTATTCCACCTTGAATCTTCAGAGATTAAAGCAGCCACGACATCCTCAAAGACCAGCTTCCCACTCTGTGCAGAATTACTGAGAGCCATAACCAACTGATCCCAACCATTTGGCAAGGAGCAAAGTAATATTGTTGCCTAATCTTCTTCATCGATTTTCACACCAATTGAAACCAACTTGCTTATTAGTATGTTGAAATCGTTCAAATGACTTGTGACGGATTAATTTTCATGCATCCTCAAATTATACAACTCTCCTTAGAAGAATTTTGTTTGCTAATGAATTCATTTCATACAACTTTGCAAGCTTATTCCACAAGTCATGAGCAGATTTCTCCTCTGCAATATTGAAAAAACTAAATCTGCTAGAGATAACTGGATTGTTTTTCTAGCCATGCTATCCATGGTATTCCAATCTCTCATGCTCATATTTGCAAGTTTTGATGATACTCCTTTAAGAGCTCCGTCAAATCCATCCTTCACTAACAAAGCTTGAATCTTAAGCTTCCATAGAGAAAAATTCAAATCATCAAACTTATGTACCTCAAATCTGGTAACACTATTTCTAGCCATTGCTCACTTCTAAAAACAAATGAATTTTACATAAATAACCTACGCTCTGATACCAATTGTGAGAAAAATAACAAGTGTAGAAAATTTGCAAAGAAGAACAATAACACATAACACACAGATTTACGTGAAAAAACCTGATAAAAATGTACTAGTAAAAAACCACAACCAAATTTTGTTTTTTGTATTGATTCCCAGGAATTACAGAGTTACAACAATCTCAAAACTGTCCATCAAAACATGAATTCAAGCAACCTAAAAAACCGAGTTGCAAAGTCCTACTTGAAGACAACTTACTTAATATAGTAAGTATGACTCGCACAACTACATGTAAAACACATGTTAAAATTACTATTTATAGAAAGTTTATTAACAAAACTTTCTATTTATAGTAAGTCTCAAAAAAAAATTGTGCCTCCTGGCAAGACGCCTTTAGTGTGTCACCTAACGGCGAGCACCTAACGGCACACTAGTGGGTAATCCATGATGACACAACCACTGCTAGCTAAGAATCCAATTTGGACTTCACATTCCAACATAGGTCATGCAGATATGCCAAGTTAGTGTCCGACTGGACCAAGGTCCACTTAATTTGTGCTTATGTTGTGGCATCTAGGCACAGAAAAATCCATACTACCGAGGGGTGCAAACTTCAGCTAATAAAGATCGCTATGGTTGTGCTAGGCAAGTTTAAGGATTTTATTGTTAGAGGAAATCAAAACTTGAGCGATGTTGTTAAAGGAAAGAGATACTTGAGAAAATGTGTTGGAGGAGATAGATACTGGAGTAATCAAATTCCGCAACACTGCCTGATCAAGACTTGGCTTGATTGGTCTCCTATAATGTGTAAGATGTCTCAACTTTTCCCCAAGCCAGATAGATATATTGTAAGCTGGTACACCCAAATAAGGCATCTCAAAAACGTTCCTGTCGAAGATGATCTCAAAGACTTCATTTTTGGAATCCTCAAAAAGGCATGTTATACGGAGTTTAAAAATGAAGAATGTAGATGGAATGTTTACAACTTTGAGAAGGATCTGTTTCAAAGAGAAACTGAAATCCGGGAGCTCTTGAAGTCACATGTCAATCTGGAGGAAGTCATTCTGATATGGCATATAGCTACCACTTTATGTGACAAGCAGACAGAACGAGCCCAACAAAATGAGATTGAGAAAGAATTGCCCTAGAAGAATGAGACGGAGAAAAAAATGGCCCAACAGAGAGAGACTGAGAAGAATGTTAAGTTGAGTAGAATACCGTCGAACTACTGCACATATCTGCTAATGTCATTACCCCATATTTTTCCTCTCCACCCCAAGATGGCAAGGATTGTATACATGCAAGTTGTGAACCAACTTCTGGACACACTTACCTTGGGCAATATTCTTTAGAAAAATCTTGAATATCTATTAAGATGCAAATAAATGATGGTATGTTAGGGTCCAGGACAAAACTAGCTGAGCGATTTCTTAAGAAAGGAGAAAAAGAAAGGGGGGAGTTATTGGCTAGGTATTGGGGTAAGCTGGTAATATACATGGTGGTATACAATGAGATAATATTTCATGCAGAGTGTTTGGCTGCTGGAGGAGAATTTCTGAGTCTAGTGTGGGTTATGTTGGCTCATATGGGATATGAAGAACAATCCAAGTCCATTGAAACCAAGAAGGTAGAGATGCAGTCAAATAAGGAATTAGCAGTATCTGCGAGGAGTACTAGACAAGATCCAGCTACAATGCAGAGGACTTTGACTGAACGTGAAAAAGAATTAGATGCAGTGAAGAACGATTTAGCTATAGTGAAGAATGATTTGAGAGATAGTGAAAAAGAATTAGAAGCAATGAAGAAGGTTTTGAAAGATCATGAAAATGATTTAGCAGCAAAGGAGAAGGATTTGAGTGATCGTGAAAAACATTTAGCTGCAATGGAGAAGGATTTGATTGATCGTAGCAAGGAGGGTTTAAGTAATCCTGAAGAAGAATTAGCTACAACAAAGAAGACTGTGAGTGACCTTCAAGAAGAAGTAGCGGCAACAAGGAAGATTTTGCGTGACTGTATGTGTTTAGATGTTGTTTACATATGGCTTTTCTTTCTTTATCATTTGTTGTCAATAGTAAATATATCATTTGGTTTTTAAATTTATTCATCAAGTTGTGAGTCGGCATAGGCATGAATAAAACAAACAGAAATATTACGTCAAGTGTGGTTATTGTCATGTCTTGTAAATTGAAATGATTTATATTGCTTTCTTTTATAGGAAACTAAGAAAGATTAAGTAATTTTTAGAGTAAACCAATTTATGTTTTGATATGTAAAGGAAAATTTAGGAAAATAATATTTTAGATAGGCATTGGGAAATGTGACAAGAAACTAAAAAAAACATATATATATTCTAATTTAGTTGGAATAAATTATTGGAATTTTCTACTATTCTCTCTTTATTTTTATCTTTAATTATATGAATATTTATAGCATGCAAACTTTTTTTTCAAATATTTGAATTTTTCCTTTCTTAAAGCTTTCATGAATGTGTCTACTAATTGATCTTTGGATCTATAGTACTCTAACTTGATTTCTCCATTTTTTACCAACACTCAAATAAAATGACATCTACAAACAATATGTTTGCTCCTTTTATGAAAGAAATGATTCTTTGATAGTGAAATTGCTAACTTATTATCGCAATAGATTGATGTTGGCTCCTTTTGATCATGTGTTAAATCCATACAAAAATTTAACATCCATGCTACTTGACATGCTACTAATGTACCTATTATATATTATGTTTATGTGGATGAGATTGTCACCATAGATTGTTTATTTGATGCCCATCCCACAATTGATTTACCAAAGTATAATACATATCCTGATGTACTCTTCCAATCATCTACACTCGCAAAATCACTATCTATATATCAAATCAACTCAAAATAATTTATTGTGAAATACAATATCTCATAATCTATAGTCCTTGCAATATACTTCAATATTCTTCTTCCATCTTGCTAAATTGAAATCCTGGATGAGCCCATGATTCTATATATCGAACTCCATACATAATATCTAGTCTGGTTGTTGTGAGATACATCAAATTTCCAACAAGTTTTCTAAATATAGATGCATCAATATAGGATGTTGTGTCTTCTTTGTTGAGTTTTGTACTTGTTTCTATAAGAGTAGATGTTGGATTGTAATTTATCATTCTAAACCTCTTCAATACATCATTTGCATATTTACATTGACAAATAAAAATTCTTTTATTATTTTGTATGACTTCAATTCCAAGAAAAATTGTCATTAATTTCACAAATTCGTCATCTTAAATTCCTTTTTTATAGTTGATTTAAACATGTCTACAGTCAAATTTCCAATAAATATCAAATCATCAAAATATAAACAAAACTTTGTGTATAGTGTAAGTAAATTTGCTTCTTCTGCAAAATCCATTATTCACCATGTATGAGCTTATTCGACTATACTACATTCTAGGTTCTTGCTTAACTCCATGAATTACCCTTTACAACCTATATAGCTTGTCTTCATATTATTTTACCTCATATCCTAGTGATTGTTGCACATAAACTTCTTCATATAGAAAACCATTCAAGAATGTTGATTTGTCATCCATTTAGTAGACCTTCCAATTGTTGTGAGATGCAATAGCTAATACCATTCTAACAATATCAAGTCTCACTATATGTGTAACTGTTTCATTATAAATCAATACCATATTGTTGTTCAAATCCATTAGCTACTAGCCTTACCTTATACTTTTCTATGTATCTCCATTTTCATTAATATTAGTCTTGTAAATCATTTCACACCTATGCATTATTTTCCTTTAGGCAAATCTACTAGCTCTCATGTGTCAATATTTTCAATAGATTCCATTTCTTCATTCATTACATTAACCAAATTTTATTCCTTAATAACATTCGCAAAGTATACAAATTTAACTTTAATGGAGAGAAGAGGCAAGAGTGGGAGGACGGGAAGCACTAGCGTTTCTAGTGACTTTGCAGAGGCGGTAGACGATGGAGATGATGATGGCAAGGAGGCGTTGGCATTTTTATGCTTGTTTTTCTTCCCCATGTTGGTGTGCTTTGCAGGAGTGTGTATTTCCTATTGGGGTGTGTTGCATGAGGGTTTTCTCTCCATTGGGTTTGAGCATTGTGTCGGGAGGATGGAGGATGTGGCTTTCTTCATGGTGGAGTCTCCAATTTCTGTCTGTAGCATGCAGTGGATGGCAAGACCTATTGTCTCCTTGTGGGGTTCTACGTGTAATCTTTTGGATCATGTGTGCCCCTATTTGGGGTTTCTGACCATCTTGGGTATTTTTCCTTCTCTTTCTTCGGTGCCATCCCTTCGAGGTTTTGTGGGGCTCGATGTTTTTGTTGGCGCTTCTTGGGGTTCTTCTGGTGTTTGGTGTCGTCTTTGCGCCTGGGATGAGCTCTTTGTTGTGTTGGGGGTTCTTTTATCCTCTTTTCTTTGGTCATTGTTCATATATGATTTCATCCCTCTATGGTGGGGTTGTTTCATTTCTCTGGCTCTTTGGTTGTGGAGGAGGGTCAGGCTGTGGTTTCCTTGTCACTTCTTCTCTCTCTTTGTTTTTCCTCAAGAGGTGGATGGAGTTCCTTTTGAGGTTGTGAAAGGTTTTATGGTTGTCACTATTAGAGAATTTTTTGGTCTCTAGTTTTCTCTTCTTATGGTGGTTGTGTGTCTCATGACCTTCTGCACCTTGTGATTGTTTCTTTGGCTTTATTCCCCTACGGAGGTGGGGTTTTTGGTAGAGTATTTTGACTTGGTGTTTGAAGTGTTTGTTGCTTGCCATTTCTTTAAGATTTTGGGAGCCTTTTGAAAACCCATCTCTCTTGCTATTCTATTTCTATCTCAGCATCTTTGATCTTCCTTGGTTCAGCCTATTGAGGTGGCCCTTTCTTCTATTGAGGTGGAGATGGTTTGTTCCGAGGATGACCTTCCTTCTATAGAGGTGGAGTTGGGTGTTGTGTTTGTTTTTAGGAGCTACTGGAGATTTTTGGTTGCTTAGTTGTGGAGTGGCAATTTGGCTAATAACAAGCTGAAGGTTTGGGGAGCCTTTCAAAATCCTTTGATCTCATACTATGTTTGTAAGAATATCTACAAGAATCTGGTTGGTGTTGAAATCTATGTCATGTGTAGGCTCCTTTTTGCAAGGTTTCTGGTTAACAGAGTTAGTCAAAACCCTTATGGTTTGCCTTGCAGGTGATCCCTATCTCTCTGATCTCAGCTAAGGGAGCCTTATTTAAACCTTTTTCTGGTTGTGGGAGCCTTATAAAACCTACTTTCATGGTTGGGGGAGCCTGGAAAAACCCCATGTATCTTATGTTTTCTAGGGATAGACTGGATGCTGAAAGTTTTCAAAGGCTTGGTTTGGCCAGTTCTTGTTTTTGGTTAGGTCCAAGTCTTTGTTGTGGCCTAGCGAAGTTGTGACAGGTTATGTGAACCTGTGAAAACCCTTATTGTTGGTTGAGAGTGCCTAATATACCCTCGATCTATGTTTTCTTTCCAGTGTATGCTATTTGTTCTACCAGCCTAATCTGTAATGTTGTAGTCCCAATGTTTGGTTAGTGTTTGGTGTGTGGTAGGTGTGGTATTTGTATTTTTCTATCTTTTGAAACCTTTGTTATGGGATCTGGATGCCCATAAGTCCAGAAGGTTTCAGTTCCTTTCTAAAATTTGTGGTTTGCTGCCAAGTAGTCCAGTTTATTTTTTGTGGGCATCTCTTTGATGTAAAGGGTTTTGGGGTCCCTTCAAAACTTGTTTTACCCTAATCAAAAACATTCTCAAAGTATACAAGTTCACGAGAAAATTAAGAAAAGATTGATTTCAAATCTATTCCATCTTCTTGATCATAAATTTCTTTCAAAATTTATTTTTCTTACTTCTGATTCTTGATCTTGATGATGCAAGTGTAGGATTAGAATCGTTACTTACTTGTGAATGAGGAGATGAATCGCTTGATGAATCACCTTGCTCAATATTTATTTCTAAATTTTCTCCTTGTGGAATTCTTGATGGAGTATCCTCTTGCATACTATATTGATCTCCTTGACTTCCTTGATCTTTTCCTTCTTCACTATGAGGTATTACTGCATCATGCACCCCTTGCCATAGTCGGGATAGAATCATTGGCTATTAGTGCTAATGAAGTTTCCAATCAAATTAGAAAATGGGGAATCTATAGGGATCGATGCTACACTTTTTATGCTAGTGGGTTGTCATATATTGAAGTGAAAAAAAAAACATCAATAAAGCACAAATATGTGCTCTTTTTATTAACCCCAAAATACGTGAGACATTATCTCTTAATTCAAAGAGGTTTCCTATACACTGGTGTAGCCATTTTCCAATGAAAAATGCTTTTTGGGATAGGTGGTGGATGGTCTTTGACCAACCACCCTGTAATAATTTTGAGGTTCCATTATATTTTTTGAGGAAACAATATTGTGAGTTTATCCTAAATGAGTGGTTGAACTATATTGATATGAGCGAGTTCCAGGGTAGAGGTGGAGGCTCTACCTAAGATAGACCTGGATCCTAGAGGGTACTAAACCCCAAAAGTTGCATCCCCCTAGCACCAAAACCTGTGGTCCATGCCATGATCCTAGTAGCTCTAAAAGAGACAATGGAGCTAAAGACTCTTCAGGCAGCCACTGCATTGACCGATGTTATCATTCAGCATGGCAGACACTTATCACACCCTCTTGGCCCCAACAATGATGCAATAGTTGAGCCATCTAGCCTTGGTGAGCCCATTCATCATGCATATCCAAGTTGTTTAGGTAGATGCTCTGAGATGGATGTTGAGAATGGTGAAGATGAGTGATAAACTAATTGTCTTGCACCCAAACTTTTCATGTTGAGGAGGACATGCAAATTAATTTTTATCGATTTGCATATCAAGAAATTATTCTTCTAACATTCATCCTTAATTTCTACCACTAACAATTTTAGCTTTGAAATTATTCCTAAATTTTCTCATAAATATTGAAATTTTTCTATGCGTAGTTCTTTAGTAAAAATATCAGCTAACTGATCTTGAGATCTACATAATTCAAGATGGATTTGTCCATTATTGACTAGTTCTCTGATGAAGTGATATCTTGTATCAATGTGCTTGCTCTTTTGGTGAAATATATGATTCTTTGATAGTGCAATTACTAATTTGTTGTCACAAAATACTGGCGTAGGATCCTCTTGTGCTTACAATAGATCCTTCAATATTTTCCTCATCTATATTCATGTTGTTGATGTGGCTGCTACATATTCAACTTCAACTGATAAAAGTGTGACTATAGGTTACTTGTTTGATGCCCATGAGATTGCACCTGTACTACAATGAAAGATATATCCAGAAGTGATCTTCCTATCAACAATGTTACCTACAAAATCACTGTCAATATAACCAATCAGATCATACTCATAAGTGTTGGAATATAAAATTCCATATCCCTTGGTTCCTACAACATATATCAATATCCTCTTTCTAACTTGTCAATGTGAGTCTTTTCGTGAATCCATAAATCTTGATATTAAACTAACACCATACATGATGTTTGGCCTTGTAGCTGTGAGAAACATGAGACTTCCAACAAGCCTCTTAAACAAATTTGGATCAAAATTTGACCCCTTGTCCTCTTTTCTTAATTTTGTTCCTATTGCGGCTAGAGTTGGTGTTGGTTTAGAGTTCAACATATTAAAATTCCTCAATACATCCTTGGTATACTTAGATTGATAAATAAAAATTCCTTTATCAGATTGAACAATTTCAATGCTTAAGAAATATCTCATTAATTCCAAATCTATCATTTCAAATTCCTTCATCATTGCTGATTTAAAAGTGTCTACAGACAAATTTCCTGTGAAAATCAAATCAACAACATATAAGAACACAATCAAAATCTAACCTTCTTTGTTAATCTTTGTGTATAGAGTGGGCTCATTACTACTTCTACTAAAACCATTGCTTGTCATGCAGAAATCAATCCTGATATACCATGCTCTAGGTGCCTATTTGAGACCATAGAGCACCTTCTTCAATCTATAGACCTTGTCTTCATGTCCATGCACTTCATAACCTAGTGGTTGTTTCACATACACTTCTTCTAGATAACCATTCAAAAATGTAGATTTAATATCCATTTGAAAAACTTTCCAATTATTTTTAGTAGTTATTTCTAAAACCATTCTAACTATATCAAGCCTAGAAATTAGTGCAAATGTTTCAATATAATCAATTCCATGTTGTTGTGCATAACCATTTTCTACTAATCTAGCTTTATATTTATCAATGTCACATTCTGCATTAAATTTGGATTTATAAACCCATTTGACACCAATGCAGTCTTTACCTTCAGGTAGATCCACAAACTCCCAAGTCTGATTTCTTTCAATGGAATCAATTTCTTCATCCATGGCCTTGATCCAATTTTCCTCCTTAACTAATTCAAGGCACATAAGATCACAAGAGAATAAAGAAAAATTTGAACTCAAATCCAAGCATTCTTCACCTTGTTCATATATCTCTTTCAATCTTCTCATTTTCTTACCTTTTGATTTAGAAAATTTAGGAGTTGTCACATTACCTTATTTTGGAGTGGGATGCTTTGCATGTCTTGATGATTGACCTTGCACAAGATTTCTTGGTGGAGTGCTTAGTCCTATTTGATGTGGTTGAACAAATAGTTGTTCTTGTTCTTCTTCATTATTTGGTATTGGTGCTCCAATTGTGACTGGTCTATTAATATTTCAATCCCATGCTTCTTCCTCCTTAAATATGACATCCCTGTTATTAATCATCTTCTTGGAAGCTGGGTTATATAATCTGTAAGCTTTTGACTACTCACTATAACCAATAAAAATACATTTTTCACTCTTATCATCCATTTTTCTCCTTATTTCAGCTGGAACTAAAACATATGCAACACATCCAAAGATTCTAAGATGAGATCGAAAATGTTTCTTATCACTTCATGCTTCTTGAGGGATTATGTATTTAACACTCTTCATGGGGCTTCTATTCAGAATGTATACGACACATGCTACTGCTTCAGCCCAAAAATCATTAGATAAATTTTTAGCTTTTAGCATACTCCTTGCCATCTCCATTATGGTTCTAGTTTTCCTCTCTTCTACACCATTTTGTTGTGGTGTGCACCTTGTTGTGAATTATTTCTTGATCCCCCGATCTCTGCAAAAATCCAAAAATTCATTAGAACTATATTCACCACATCTATTAGATCGAAGTACCTTGATGAAGAGTCCACTTTATTTTTCTACCATTCATTTGAACTCCTTAAATTTATAGAAAGTGTCACACTTCTCCTTCAAAAAATGTATCCAATTTTTCTTGCTGAAATCATCAATAAATGTCAAATAATATAGACTTTCTCCTAAATATGGGGTTTTCATTGGGCCACATATATCAGTGCAGACTAGCTCAAAGGTACTCTTGCTCTATTTGAACTTCCTATAGGAAATCTTTCTCTATGTTTTTTTGTCATTATACAACTTTCACAAGAATTAGTAGGTTGTATGATAGGTGCCAAACCTTTTACCATATTCTTTCTTTGGAATAAGCTCAAGCCATCCAAATTAAGGTGTCTATACCTCAAATGCCAGAGCCATGTCTGGTCTAAAATTTCTGCATTAAAATTAGCTTCCTCTATTCCATACTTTTGAAGGGGAAACATCTGTTTCTTGGTCATTTGAACCTTGGCAATCAACCCGTCATTAGGATTTCTATCCAAAATTATGCAAACATCATTATTAAAGAGAACTTTGTATCCTTTTTAAATTAATTGACCAACACTCATTAGATTGTGTTTTTATCCATGCACATAATAAACATTAGGAATAAACCTTTTTTCTCCATTTTTAGTCAACATAATTATTACACCTTTCCCCATTACAGATACTACAGTATCATTTCCCAATTTTATTTCAGATTTCACATAATCATCCAAATTAGAAAATAGTTTTCTATTACCAGTCATGTGGCTAATACAGCCACTATCTAAAAACCATACATCCTTATATCTTTCTTGTGCCACATTGCATGTTATAAATAAACTGCCTGAATTATTATCAGATACATGTAAATATTTTTCTCTAGGTTTCTCAAATTTTTCTTGTTTCTTTCTACATTCATATGCAAAATGACCATATTTCTTACAATAATAGCATTGAATATTGGATTTATCAAACCTTTATCATTGTTCTTGAGATTTGTTTTACCTCATCCTCTATTATTGAAACTACGATTGGACTCATTGATCCTTTCTCCTTGATCTGTATTCATCTATCCACCTCTGCCTCTTCCTCTTCCTCTGAAATTTGATCTTCATCTTCCTCTACTTGATGAACCCTGTGCTATGAGAGCATTCTCAAAAGAGGTATTATTATTTCTATTCAATATTGATTCATGTTCCAATTTAAAGAATCCATTAACTCATCTACTAATAAATGTGACAAATCTTTTGATTCTTCAATTGCTACAACTATAGAGTCAAATTTACTAGGCAAGCTCTTGAGAATTTTTTCTCACTTTTTTATCTCTTAATTCTTCTCCATTAGATATAATTTGATTCATAACATTCAATACTTTATTCATAAATTGGTCTACAAACTCAAATTCTTTCGTTTGCAAATTTTTAAAATTTCTCCTAAGAGATTGTAATTTAGCCACTTTCACCTTTGTATTACGTTGACAAGATGTCTCTAGAATCTCCCATGCTTTCTTGGATCTCGTTGTTGTTTAAATATTAGGAAATATTGACTCGTCCATTGCTTGTTGAATTAAAAATAGGGCTTTTGCATCCTTTTTTCTATTATCTCTAAGCTGATCTTTTTCTACCTGTTGTAATCTTTGATAATCTGCTTCATCCTATGGTTTTGCAAAGCCTTTCTCTACCAAATCCCAAATATCTTTTGAGAAAAACAAATTCTTCATTATAATTTCCCAAAACTCATCATTCTTACCAATCAAGATTGGAATTCGAGGCCGAATGTGAGAATTATTTGTTTTCGTGACTTGCTACAGCAATCTCCTTTCTCTCTCAGAAAAATGTTGCACTAAAAAAAAATCTTAGATCTGCATAAACATTTAACCTTGTCTCTGATACCAAAATTGAAGGCAAAAATGAAAAACATAACAAAAAATAAAACTAAAAACAAACATTCTACAAAACAAAACTCATATTGCTACAGCAAATAGAAAAATAATATTTTTATTAATCATGCTTCAAAATTGATTACATTATCCTTAAATTTATAGAGAATTCATAATCCCTCTAGAATATCTAACTATCACATAACAAAATACATGAGGAAATAATTAAATGCAAACTAAATGTAAAATAACTTATTAGCACAAATGGTGGGCTTAACATGCAAAACTAATCACTACATATCTTTTATGGTGTTGGACATTTAAACTAACTGTTCTAGCATGGCATGCATGCGTGGATAGAAGCCTAGCCATGATTTTATTACATACATAAAAAATAAACTATTTCATGTTGAGAATGGTGGAGATATGTGATAAACTATCTTGCAACTAAACTTTTCATGTTGAGGAGGACATGCAAATCAGTTTTATCAATTTGCATGTGGATAAATTATTCTTCTAACAACTATGTCATTATGGGGGAGGATGAAATATAGAGAATGATAGAAGAGGTAAAGAACTTCCCCGAAAGGAGGGCAGATGAAAAAACAGTCACTGTTAAAAAAAATAGTAATTATTGAGGATGTTAAGAGGGCTAATACTAGAGATAGAGGATATAATCTTTGTGTTTCCCGTGTGTTTTTCAAAATGTATAAGCAGAGATTTGGAAGTTTCTATTCTATTGAAAGGGGTTCAAAGGTGTTAGTGCATGCAATAGTTTGGTGCCCGTGATTTATGGGAAACTTGTGTTCCACCGTAACTGGCACTCATGCATTCCTAGATTTGCATTAGCTAACCATGGAGTGAATTGTTAAACTCTACATCTTCCTCATAGTTTTAGTTTAACTCTTCATGCATATCCTCTAGTTTATGATTCCATCATAATTTCAGTTCTTTTGGTGGTTCATTCTTTGTATAAAATCATTCTTTCAGCATATTGTAAAATACACAATGAATTAATATAATTTCATTCTTGCAGCTCGGTTTTTCTTCTCTGTTTTTTCTGCAAGTTTGTCTTCTTTTTCCAGCTAGATCTGTATTTTGCTATGTAGAAAATTTAACATGGTATCAGAGCCTAAGAGCTAGGAGGAAAGACAAATTATTTGCAGGCAGATTTATGAAGAATCGAAGCTAACGTAAACCTTTGTTCACGAGCCTTGCCTTCATCTTCTCCTTTGTGACACATCATTTCAGTGGACCTATCTTGTTTCTCCTTTTTCATATTATATTGGAGATTTTATACTGTTAGTGCTAATACTTCTTGGTTTTGTTCCAAGTTTAATCAGTTCACGGTTGGCACTTGTATTTTCGACTAGCAGCTTCTTCTTGCATGGTTGAGTAGTGTCATTGGGGTCACTCATGCAGATTCATGTGCCACGAGCATCTTTGAATGTTAGATGTTTTGCCTTTGTTTGTGATCTGGTTATTATTCGAGTAGTGTCACTGAGGGAAATCATGTAGATTATTGATCTTGATCATCATCTTGGCTTGTGAGGAGGTTCTTCATTCAGCACTCTCATGGTCATCATTTGACAATTGTCCACATTGTTCTTGTATCACAAAGGATATTCTTCTGCACTTAATATAGTTGCATCTCTTGTAATTTCGAGGGGGTTGTTTATTCCCACTGGGTTTTCCCTCTTTCCTCTTTCCTTTCATTACGTTTATCTCTCCTTAATTAGAATTAAGGGGGGGTGTTAGTGCATGCAACAGTTTGGTGCTCATGATTTACGCGAAACTTGTGTTCCACTATAACCGGCACTCATGCATTGCTAGATTTGTGTCAGCTAACAAAAGAGTGCATTGTTAAACTCTACATCTTCCTCGTAATTTCAGTTTAACTCTTCATGCATATCCTCTAGTTTATGGTTCCACCATAATTTCAGTTCTTTTGGTGGTTCATTCTTTGTATAAAATCATTCTTTCAACATATTGTAAAACACATAATGAATTAATATAATTTCATTCTTGTAGCTCTATTTTTCTTCTCTATTTTGTCTACAAGTTTGTCTTCTTTTTCCAGCTAATTTTAAAGAAGGAGGCCAGAGCTTTTTGGGTTAACCTTAGTGGAGGAGAGGCATTTAGAAATGTAGAGATGGAGTTAAAATTCATGTATGATGCAGTCTTCTCTAGGTACAACAATACATGGTTCCCTAAGTGGGGGATGATACAAAAATTTCTCAATATCATTCTCATTGGAGCAATCGAGTGTCTAATTTTAAGAGAAAGAGAATATAGACAAGCACTACGGATAGTGACATACGTTGTGGTTTCAGCAACACTTGTGGTTGAGGTCTTTCTGTTATGGCAATTTATAGTGTCTAACTAGACCAGGTCCATCTAATTTATGCTTATGTTGTGGAATATAGGTGTTGAGAAAGCCATATCATTGGGTGGTGCAGATTGAAGGTGATAAAGATTGATATGAGTGTGCTAGGTACGTTTGGTAATTTTATTGGAGAAAACAAATATTGAAGCAATTAAATTTTGCAACATTGTCTAATGGAGACTTGGCTTAATAGGTGTCCTCTAATGTGCAAGATGGCTAGACTTTTACCAAAGCCAAACAATTTTATTGTAAGTTGGTACATCAAATTAAGGCATACCCATATAGGAGCATGTTGAAGATGGTCTCAAAGGCTTCATCTTTTAAATCCTCAAAGATGTATATTATGAAGAGTGCAAGCAAAATATTTACAACTTTGAGAAGAATCTATTTCGAGGAGAATCTGAAATCCTAAATATCTTCGAGTTGCATGGCAATTTGGAGGAGTTTATTTTGATGTGGCATATAGCTACCACTTTATGTGACTCGCAAAGAGAATCACATAAATAAATTGATAAATAATTGTCCTAAAAGATTGAGTCTGAAGGAAATAAATATCTCTAATACCAAATAAAGAATTAAAAATGATAGTTTAATAAAGAAAAATTGCTACATAGCAATAAACACACAGAAATTGCTACTCAAAAGCTAATAAAACTTTATATTCATTCAATAAATTACAAATCCTCATGATCATGAGATCAAGGATCAATTGACTATAGAGATCAGAGACAAAATAAAACATTACAATCTCCCTATTTATATAGAGGTCTTTAGCACATGCATATTTATGCACAACTATAGTTAGCCTTTTTATGCAAATTATATTTTTAGAAAAGCATATCCTTAATTGTAGTTCTTCCCATGCAAGTGGGAGAAATTAATAAAATTCTATTTTTATCTTATGCAATAGATTTCTATTCAAACTACAATTGATCACATGTATGTGGAAAAACTAGCATGCCAACATTATCCCTCTTAATTTTAACCACTACTGGTTTGTTTCAACACAAATTTTGATATTATCTTCTAACTTTAACAAGATTTTCTCCTACCATGATCCATCATGTGGTGATCTCTATTTGGACTATAAATTCTTGACTTTTAACTCCTTCAAGCCTTTTCTAAGACCTTGATTTGGATTCCTCACAAATTGACGGCTTCACCTATTTGATAGGTGGTTTCAAACTTTACTCTTCTCAACATAAACGCGATATTTTCATACCTCGCCAAACTCTCCTTGTTTGTTTGGGTTGCAAATTGTATGATTACACCTTCTTTTCAAACATGATGTTATTGAAAACCTCAATTCCTTCTTTGGTTGACATGCAAATGCCAGTTTGACTTCACTCTCCTCTTTGGAGGGTGAGTTTCACCTTTGGATGGTGCCTTTTTTATTGACAATGGGATTTACTTCATTAACTAAAACTACTCTGCCCATGTAACTTGGATAGTTTCTCGTACTAAAAAAATTAACATGCAAATCATCCTTATTTTATCTACAATCTTCCTACTGTGAGATTCTATGAGAAGCGAGAACCGAGCCAAGATCTGATGTCGGTCATAGATCACATGCAACTCCTCACGCAATGGATGATCAAAGATCAAAATAGCTGAATGAAGATAATTTCTATATGAGAGAGAAATAGAGACAAATAAGAGAATTTGGAGAAGACTCTCACCGAGCTATCACTTCACTAGTGAAGGTGAGAGTATAGTGCTTATTATATAGAAAAATATAAGCATATACATCCAAGGGGTGCATTAACTCCTATTCCCCATAAAAAGTGAGAGGTTTTACCTTCTTGGTAAATGCCAAAACATGTGGCATAACCTCCTTACATGAAGACAAAAAAGGAGTTGAGAAAGTTGGCACATAAGGCCAAAAGAGGGTGTGAAACCCAACTACCCCATAATCCACTTAGTAAATGACAAAATAGTGGTTATGAGAGGTGGCACAACAAGCCAAAAGAGGGTGTGTAACTCAACTACCCATGTGAGGTGGAGAGTTACACATGTAGCTGAAGTATTTCACCACGTGTCCTCATATAAACCACTCCTATTAACCTAAGCAAGCTTAAATAATATATGTGTAGGAAAAATAAATACCCCCTAACATAAGGAAAATAAAAAACTTACACTAACACCCCCCCTTAAGCGTAGCTTAGGTGGGTGAAAATATGGGTCCCAGCAAATGCAACCATGTTAGGTACCCATGTACATAGATAGCCCCCCCAAAAGAAGAAGCCCCCCATAAGAGGAATAGCCCCCCCCTAAATAAGGAGAGAAAGAAAGAAGGATTAAGAAGTCCCTCCTGAAGTAGACACCTTTTGTATCCCAAGCAAAGATCGCAAATGAAGGAACTTGCTTTCGATGAAGGGTTTGGTGAATATGTCTGCAGTTTGCTTCTTTGTAGAACAATACTTAAGATCAATGATGCCTTCCTGAATGAGCTCCTGAATATAGTGCATATGTATCTCAATGTGTTTCATCCTTTGGTGATGAGCTGGATTTCTTGAGATCTGTATAGCACTTTGATTATCACAAAAGATGATAGTAGGCTTCCTAACTGGAATACCAAACTCAGTGAGAATATTTTGAAGCCAAATAGCCTCAGTGGTTGCATTAACTGCCCCTCAATACTCAGCCTCTATTGATGAAAGAGCAATTGCAGACTACTTCTTACTCGACCAACAAACTGGACCAGAACCAAGTGAGAAGCAATACCCTGAAGTGGACTTGTGATCCTGAGAATCACCCACCCAATCTGAATCCGTATATCCCACCAAGTCAATATCCATGATTGCTGCATACTGAATTCCATTATTGTGAGTACCCCGAATGTAGTGGAGAATCCACTTAGCTGCTTTCCAATGCAACTCATGTGGCTCCTGCATGAATTTAGAGACCATGCCCACCGCATATGAAATGTCAGGTCTCGTATGAGTCAAGTAGATGAGGCTCCCAACAATTTGTCGATATAAAGTGCTATCAACCAAGGGTGAAGAGAAATTAGCCTCAAGTTTGACCCCAAACAAAAAAGGAGTAGGTGCAGGCTTACAATCAACCATGTGAAATCTAGAGAGCATATCGAGTGCATACTTGGGTTGTCCAAGGAAAATGCCTAAAGAAGATTGAGTAATCTCAATTCCCAAGAAGTAATGTAGAAGATCCAAGTCTAACATCAAAAATCTATCATGTAGAGCAGTTTTCACTACCTTGATGGTGGATGAGTGACTCCCTGTGATCAATAAGTCATCAACATAGAGAACTAGAAATGTGAGAGTATCATCCTGGTGCAGAATGTAAACATTTGGATCAGAATGGCATCGAGTAAAACCAACTGTCAGAAGGAAGGAGTCCATCTTGGCATACCAAGCTTGAGGAGCTTGTTTGAGACCATAGAGAGACTTTTGAAGTCGACACATAAGTGAAGGATCTTGAACAAACCCTTGTGGCTGCTCCATGTAGATTTCCTCCTAAAGGTCACCATGAAGAAATGCACTCTTGACATCCATCTGATGAACTTCCCAACGATGGGTTGCAACAATAGCAAGGAAAAGCTGGAAGGAATTCATCTTAGCAAATGGAGCAAAAGTCTTAGAGTAATCAACCCCTGGAACTTGGGAAAAGCCTTTTGCTACCAAGCGAGCCTTATACTTATCAATCGACCCATCTGCTACAAATTTTGTTCAATAGATCCACTTGCATTGAAGAAGTTTCCTTCCCTTAGGAAGAGGAACTAAATCCCATGTGTGATTCCTTTCCAAGGAATTAAACTCTTCTTGCATTGCAACATCCCATTCGGGAACACCTTTAGCTTCTCGAAAAGATTGTGGATCAGAAGCTGAAGCAATGAAGAGATGTGGAGCTTGCTGAAATTATGACCTAGTTCTTCTAATATCTGATGGATCACCAAGCCAATCTCTTCTTGACTCAAAAGTTTGTCGAGCCCAAAGAGGCACTAAAGCTGGAGAGTCTGGGGGAGAATCATCAACCTCTGAAGGATGACTATGAGAAGAATGTGAATCCTCACCATCACTATCACCATCTAAAGTGGAGGAAGAAGACTCCTCATCAGGATTAGGAGGATTAAGATCCTCAGAAGAACTTTCATCATCATGCAATGTCTCCAATGTGATAGTGCATGGAGAAGTGGTATGAGAAGAAATAGAATAACTCTCCTCAAAACAAACACTCCTCTCAATGAATAACTCATGTGTAGAGGGATGGAGAAGTCTATACCCTTTGACATCATCTAGATACCCAACAAATATACAAGGCTTTCTCTGCGGATCCATAGCCTTGCATTTCTCTACTAGAATGTGGGCCCATGCAAGAGAACCAAACACTCTAAAATGCTTAACTGTAGGTTTCTAGCCAATCCAAGCTTGAAAAGGAGTTACCCCCTTCACAGCTTTATGAGGAACTTGGTTCTGGATGTAACCTGCACAATTGATGGCCTCTACCCAATACTGAGGTGCTAAAGACTTGGAGTGAATCATACAATTTGCCATCTCCTTCAAGGACCTATTCTTCTGTTCTGTGACACCATTCTATTGAGGACTGTATGGAATTGTGTGCTACATGTTGATACCTTCTAAAGCACAAAATTGTTCAAACCGATTATTAACATATTCACCCCCATTATCTATACGCAGAATCTTGATGAACTTCCCAGATTGTTTCTCTACAAAAACTTTGAAATCTAGATAATTCTCAAATACCTCAGATTTTTGTTTGAGAAAGTAAACCCATGTAAATCTGGAAAAGTCATCAATAAATGTTAAGACATATCTAGCCATGCTGAAAGATGGTTGTGGAAATGGTCCTGCCAAGTCACTATGTATCAACTCTAATAGATGTGGAGCTCTCCATGCTTTGCCTTTATCATACTTCTCCTCGGGATGCTTACCAAGAATACATCCCTAGCAAACTCCATCATAAAATCAAATAGAAGGCAACCCTGAAACCATGTGTTGTTGACTGAGTTGTTGCAAGTAATGATAGCTCAAGTGGCCAAATCGTTGATGCCACAGACAACTAATCTCATCTGCATGAGTGAGTGAAACTGTCGAAGGAGAGTCAAGAACAAAGTGAGAAAACTGATATAATTTGGATTGATGATCTGCTTTTCCCACAGCTATAGTAGACCCATTATGCATTTCACTGATTACCACTGTATATGGTGTGAACTCAATTCGCTTGCTAGAACCAGTGTGAGTGATCTGATAAACAGATAGGAGATTAGTTGATAAAGATGGAACATAAAGGACATCCTTAAATGTTCTTTCACCCACATCAACAGACCCTCTCTCATGCACTTCAACAGGAGTGCCATCACCCATTAGTATGGAAGGCATAGAACATGGCTCTAAAGAGGTGAAATCATCTTTTGAAGAAGCCATGTGGTGTGAAGCACCCGAGTCAATTATCCAAGAATTGGGTTGTGAAGCAACAGAAACTAGGGCCTTACCCTTTCCTTTCCCTTTACTCTTATCTGTATCCTTAGAAGATCCTTTTGATGAACTTTGTTTGACTAAATCAGACACCTTGATATTATTCTTTTCAAGAAGATTTGAAAGGTGATCAATTTGTTTCTTTAAACACTTATGTTCATCATGACCAAGCCTCTTACAATAAGAACACTTGACCTTCTCCTTCTTAGGTTGTTCACCTCTTGATGAAGAGGTCTGATTATCTGCTTTTGAAGTAGCAGATTTCTGATCTTTTTTCTTCTCTCTTTGGTTCTTTTGTTTCTTATCTTGCTTACTAGACCCTTTTTTTTCTTTTGTGCCTTGATTTACAACTAAGGCATGTGACTTAGAGGGTTCTATTGTACCCATTTGAACCAATTTGTCTTGCTCCCTAGTGAGTTATGGAGCAAATTCATCCAGAGAAGGCATTTTGAATGTGGTACCTAGGGCACATTTTGTAGCATACAATGTAGAAACAAACACTAAATAGTTAGGACCCAGCTTAGAAAGAATACTCAAGATTAGTTGTTTATCATCTTTCTTAGTTCCACATCGTTCCAACTGCAATCTTATAGACTTAAGTTTAGTGAAGAATTCTTGTATAGTATCAAAATTGGTTGGATTCAACCCTATGAGTTCATTCTCTAACCGATGACCTCTTAGCTCCTCCTGCTTACCAAAGAGGTTTTCCAAAGTGGTCCACACTGCATTTGGTGTAGTGGCAGATTCAATGTGAAAAAGAAGGTCTGGAGAGATTGACATACATAGAATACCAAAAGCTTCATCACATTTATTAAACCATTTAATCTTTTCTGTAGCATCTTGAGGTTCAGTTTCAAGTCCCATATTAACACAATGATATCCATGTCTTTTCAGATATATTGTCATCTTAGATTTCCATTCAAAATAATTATATGGTGTTAAAAGTGGAACTATAGATGCATCCATGATAGTAGAAAAGAAGATTGCAAAGAATCAGGAAAAGTGCAAGAAATAAGGCACAAGAGACACCCCCCCTTTTCACTAGTCTTAGAAATCACCCCCCACCCCCAAATATTACAAGGTTGGCACTTTCTAATTAGTGCATTTACAAGGCTTTTTATCAGATTACAATTCTTTTAAGAAACCAATAGAGATTTTAAATACAGATAATTTGAAAAAAGATCTGAAACAAATTAGCCTTATAACTACTTAATTTATCTCAATACCTTTCCAACAACTATTAGTTTTTTAAAAAATAGAGTTGTGAGGAGAAAGATATGACCAGTTGACGAGAAAAAGAAGCAGCTAGTACAACCATTAATATCTGATAGAAAATGGAAAAAAGTTTCAATTAGACTTGCGATAATGGAGAGTTCTCATTTATAGCTTTCCATCAAGTATTTGTTTGAAAAAATCTGACACCCGAGGCAAAAGTTGTGCAACTTTTAAGAAAGGTTGTTGAATTTCCCTGATAGAAAAACGGCTTAGGCCCTATTCAAGCTCGATTTCTACAAATTTTATTAATTTTCTAAAAATACCATCTGAAACCCAGAATTTTTTCGATGCTAAGAAGAAAACCCAGAAATTGTTTGTTGTGAAAGTGAATAGAAGTTGGAAAACTAAAGCCAAAATGAAAACATCTCCAGTAAAAAGATTTTACTCTGATTTTTTACTGTGTCCTCCAAACTTTGATTTTGGTGAAGTAAAAGTCACTTTTGACTTTGTCAAGCCTTATGGACACTCTGGAAATTCTTATTAAACTTCCAATATTACCACAAAGCTACAATCACCCAAATCTTACAAGAACACATACATGTAAACTAGATTTAACTAGAAGCTATTTTCCTTTAAACTGTTCTGATTCTCCAGATCACAAGAGAATGCAAGAGAAGAGCATACTTAGTTTTAAAGGAAAATATTAGCTATATAAAAGTCTCAAATCCCTCAAATAAATCAAAAAAAATAATGAGCTATACCAAACAATAAGCTCTGATACCATGTGAGATTCTGCGAGAAGCGAGAACTGAGCCAAGATCTGATGTCAGTTGTAGATCACATGCAACTCCTCACGCAATGAATGATCAAAGATCTAAATAGCTGAATGAAGATAATTTTGACATGAGAGAGAAATAGAGACAAATAAGAGAATTTGAAGAAGACTCTCACCGAGCTATCACTTCACTAGTGAAGGTGAGAGTATAGTGCTTATTATATAGAAAAATATAAGCATATACATCCAATGGGTGCATTAACTCCTATTCCCCATAAAAAGTGGGAGGCTTTACCTTCTTGGTAAATGCCAAAACATGTGGCATAACCTCCTTACATGAAGACAAAAAAGGAGTTGAGAAAGTTGGCACATAAGGCCAAAAAAGGGTGTTAAACCCAACTACCCCATAACCCACTTAGAAAATGACAAAATAGTGGTTATGAGAGGTGGCACAACAAGCCAAAAGACGGTGTGTAACTCAACTACCCATGTGAGGTGGAGAGTTACACATGTAGCTGAAGTATTTCGCCATGTGTCCTCATATAAACCACTCCTATTAACCTAAGAAAGCTTAAATAATATATGTGTAGGAAAAATAAATACCCCCTAATATAAGGAAAATAAAAAACCTACACTAACACCTACAACTTCAAATGTGGCAACAAAAATTCATCTTGATAAAAATGATCTTCTCATCTCATCAACCTTCCTTCTTACTAGTCAGATCTCCTTAGATCTTTCAACAACTTTAGCGATTTAACCCAAATAATTTCTTAACAAGGCTCTAATACCAACTAAAGAAAATAAATAGCTCTAATACTAAATGAACAAAATAGAAAAATAATTTTACAAAGACAAATGGTTGCATAGCAATAAACACACAAAAATTGTTGCTCAATAGCTAATAAAACTTTACACTCATTCAGTGAATTACAAATCTTCTTGATCACGAGATCAAGGATCAACTCATCATAGAGATTAGAGACAAATAAAAAATTACAATCTACCTCTTTTTATAGATGTCTTTGTCACATGAATTCCAACTAAAAATAGAAAAAACAAACATGTATATTTATGCAAAACTACTAATCATTTTATGCAAATTATATCTTTAGAAAAGCATATCATTAACTATAATTATTTTGTGATGAATAGGCCTTCTCTATTAGATAATAATATTAAAGTACATATTCATAAAAAATGGTTGTGGGATACAAGATCACCCCGTGAGAGTCACACGGCAAGAAGTCGGAGTCAAAAAACAAAGCTATTCGTCAAAAAACTTCCTCAAGCAGCCAAAGCAAAGGCAGCTGAGGGGGGAGGATCTAGTTCATCTTTCTTGCCCCATACATCAGCGGTACCAGGAGTCAGGTCTGGCATGGGCCATCCATCTTTAGGGTCTTTTCCTTCTTCTCCTTCCTCCTGCCTGGGAGGCGAAATAGACAGAGTCGAGCGAGGAAACTTGGAGGTGGTGGCAATAGGCCACCTAGAGCCATCACCGGTAGCACTTTGTCTTGAGGTTAACTGCAATTCTTTTCATGCAAGTGAGATAAATTTCTTAAAATTATATTTTTGAGTTGATCATGTGGGAAAATTAGCATGCCAATAGAGAGCGAGAAGAAAGTTAAGTTGAGTATAATATTTTCAAGGTATTGTGCATATCTGCTAATGTCACAACCCCATATTTTTCCTCTTCACCTGAAGATGGGAAGAATTGTATACATGCAACTTGTGAACCAACTTCTAAACACACTTACCTTGGGCAATTTGTTTTACAAAAATCCTGGTCATCTATTAGGCTACAAATCATGATGATCTATTAGGTGCCAGGGCAAAACTAGTTGAGAACCTATTGGAGAAAAATGAAGATAAAATGTGGAAGTTAATGGTGGAGTATTGGGGTAAGTTGGTATTATACATGGCAGTGTACAATAAGGCAATATAGCATGCAGATTACGTGGCTACTGGAGGAGAATTTTTGAGTCTGGTGTGGGTTTTATTTAGTCATATGGGATATGGAGAATAGTATGACTTTGCTATAACCAAGATGATAGAGATGTTGTCAGACAAGATTTTAGCAGCAGCCGAGAGGAGTACTGAACAAGATCTAGCTAAAATTAAGAGGAATTTGACTACTTTTGGAAAGGAATTATCTGCAATGAAGAAGGAATTGAGTGATCATGAAAAAGGATTAGCTGCAATGTATAAGCTTTTATGTGATCTTGATGAGAAATTAGTTGGGAGATAGAAGATTTCAGGTGGTCTTGAAATTGAGTTAGATGAAACAAATTAGGTGTTGCTAGAATTCAAAAGTAAATAGCTATAATGAAGAATATTTAGGATAATGTTAAAGAAGAATTAATTGCAATGAAGAAGAATTGGTTCCCTTTGTAAATAAATTCTTTGAATAATCATGTAGAATTAATAAAATAATGAAGCAGCAGTATGTACGTAGGGGACTAAAAATAGTTGAATCTAAAACAACCTAATGTTAAGAAGAGAGCTTCTATAATAGTATAATTTTAGTATGACATGTATATATCTAGATGTTATTTATATATGTTTTAATTATCTTATTATATCATTGGGTTCTTTAAATTTATTCACGAATTTGATCATTTATATCTAGTTATTTGTGTGTGGTTGATGGAGTTTAATGATAAACTTATACAAATTTAATACACAAATTTAGAATATTATGACTTAGAATACACATAAATTTAGAACATTCTAACTTGAAATGTTTCAACAAATATTCTTTAATTCAACATTATAAATAATTACGGACCCCCCTCCCCACAACACTAGTTGGCTAAAGAAAAATCTGAACAAGTCTTCTCATGGCAACCCGGGTCAGGTGGGAGGGGATGGAGTGGTCAAAGACTCATGTGGAAGCCTCATACTTGTCTTTTTGGCAATTTTCGGAATCCAAACTTCTAGTGTGGCTGAAGTGGCAGTGGTCTACCATGGGATAATTATAGATAGGGAAAAGGGGCTTCGATGCATCATTATCAAAGGAAATTCTTGAAATAAAATCATGATGATTAAAGGGGTGGCTAAACTGGACTAGAAATATAACTCGCTCATCACCAACTGTCATACTCTCCTTCCTACCCTCAGTGACATCGGGTTCTTCCACGTGCAGTGGGAAGGCAATACTATGGTGGACAGGTTGGATGGTTCAGGTGCATATGTTAATAAGTTTGAACTCTAGATTCACTTGCATGAAATCCCGATAGAGGCTCATGCCATGATTTTGAGGGAGTTGTCTATTAATGATGAATAATCTCGATGTTGCTTTTTTGGTTCTTAACTTTCTCACCTTTTCCTTTCCTTATTGGTTAAGGCGATGGGATTTAAATTTTGTTGGTACCACCTACCAATGTATCCCTTAGGCTTGTTGCTCTCTCAGCCTAGTTTTCTTTTATACACATATGGGTAGTTATTTGATTCAAACCAAACCTAATGAATTCTCATAATTTAAGTAAAATGGGGAGCTTTGGAATAATTTGATTCAAGGCAATCTGGATACTTATGTGCACGAGATGACTGGCCACGATCCTAAGCTTTCTACCATGTCTTTTTATCCTAAGGTAATGGTGTTGTGAAGATTGGCAGTGTCTTCTTAGTGGTTTATGCATTGGACCATTGTGAAGGTGACTGGTTGGCCCTTGATGGCGTTTCTTTTCCCAAAAAGCCCAAAACTAATTATAAAGAGGACTTTGATCATTCTTTTGATCCTAGGGAAGGGGTTTCCAGGCTTCAAAGTGGTTATAATAGGGAGGAACTACTAGGAATTTTCAAGGAGGCAGCCCTATTCTTCATGAAGTTCTTCGCCCTCAATGGAAGGAAATTGAGGTACCATCTACAGATCTTCCTCATGTTAAATCATCTTATCCATGGGGTAAGATTGAATTTTCTTTCTGGGTTATGTCCTCCTTGGCAGTCTATTTTTAAATTCATTGTTAAGGGTAAACCCCCTCTCCATTAGGGCCTCATTCGTAGATTGTATGACTTCCACCTGGCTTTATCCCCCTCTAGTGCAATCCCTTCTATTGAGATTGGGTTCACCTATGACCCCTATTTATATGTGGACCTTATTGTAACTCACTCTAATTCTAGAGAAGTGTCTCATTCAGGTTCTAAAATGCCCACAAGGGAACACCCTACTAGAATGACCAAATTTAAGGCTATTACCACCACCAAAAAAGACCAGGATGTGGATACTCAACTTGAAATGCAATAGAATGTGGAGATTATTGAATATTTTGGCTTCGAGTCTCTTTCCTTAGATGAATCGGACTCCTCTGACACCACAGGGTCGGATTGGTCCCCTGCTAAATATGGTGTGAACCCTAGCCCTTCCCCCATAAACCCCCCTTCCTCTACTATTACCAAACCTCCAAGCTTTATCTCAATTCTTACAAAAATTGTGAAGGACCTGCATTAGGATGTGCAAAGATAGGATGACCTATTAAAATGGCTCTTTGCACAAATGATATGGCCATCAAAAAGATCAATCGACTGGAGGCCACAGCTAAGGTGGAGGCCAGGGTGAACACTTGGGTGGACAATTTGGATGAGGACAGAGTCTAGATAATTGTAAAGATCTTGTTGGCATCGTGGAGTAGCGAGATAAGGTGGGTAGAAAGATCGATGATATGGATTCCAAGATCAAGATAGCAGGGACCAAGATCGAGTTGGAAGAGGTCAAGAAAAAACAAGAGGCCCTTAAAAAGAAAATTGAGGAGGTCAATCTTGCTTACAGGAATGCAGCTAATAAGCACAATGCCTCCCTACAGGCTATCCAAGATGAGTTGGAAAGGAAAAGGGTGAAGGAAAGAAAACACATGGACTCCTTAGCCACGAGCTCTAGCCCCACTATGTCTTTGGTTAAAGCCACCCTTGATTCTACATTGGTCTCCTCTATCATTGGGATTCAGTTGAGTAAAGAAATGTCTTTTTCTAATAAAGTGCTTAGTTTGTGCCAGGATTGGTAGGAAAATGGTATTCCCATGTAGTATACCATCTCTTTATGTTTGCGGTATGTGGTTGTTCTATGTTTAGTCATTGTTTAAGTTCTTCTGTATTTTGTTGGTCTTTTAGTGTAGTTGATGTCTCTTTATTCGCTTTGTTGGGTTTTAGTTGTATTTTGGTGGGTTTTTTTTTTGCTAGATGTGCATTCCTCATGCACTCTTGGTGTCACTATGTGGTTATGTAATGGTATGGGCTTATCTCACTTTTATTAAGAAAAACATTATAATTGATCACAAATACACAAATTCATAATGCTACAACATTCACAACCTCTATTCTTTGATCAATTGATCATTTGAACACATGATACTAAAAATAGTACAATTGCTTCAATATATTTTGGTCTTTACTACAGCAAGGCTCATTCTAGAAACATAGCTAACATGTTACAATTTGTGTGAGCGTTATACAGTTTGAGATATATGTTCATTTAATATCATGTGCAATGCAAAGTGGGGTAAAACTTTATTGGTGAAATTTGTTCACCCATGAAATTCCCTGTGTAGTTTTTGGTCTATTTTGAGATGATATCTTAGTGTAAATGACATAATATTTTATGAATTCGCATTAATTCTCCTAGCCCTTTATCTATTTTCAAACACATGTTTTTGTAGACATTTAGTCCTAACCTATCCATTTACACACACATAATCTACTAGTCACAAACTTTTCCCTTTCAATTTAGAATACAAAATTAAAATTTTGTCAATTGGCCCCTTTAACTTTTCTACATTGAGCTAACTAAAAATATTTTTGACCAATGATATGTGCTAGTATCCAAAGATATCTAGTGTATTCATTCTAATCATCTTCATATCCATAAATCAAGAATTCAATCATTTTAGATGAGATATCAATAGTAAGACACTTTGATTTGGTTAATTAAAAAATTGTAGAAAATTTCCTTCTTAGGCAATTGCATACTGTATTTGATATTGTTCAATTTCAAATGGTGGATTAACTCATAATGTCATCATAGCTTGATTGTATGATAACATAACGAGATATTTATTAATATACCTGTTCAACTGTCAAAACGACAAAGCAAAGAACTACACATTAGACCAAATTATATGATTTAATGTTACAAGATGCTAGAACAAATATAAAGTATAGATAAACCATTTTCATCATAAATCTATCTAAAAAAATATAAATTTATCTTTTAACATAATAAAAAATTTAAAACGAAATTTTAAAAAATTATATTAAAACATATTCCAAATCATTATTAATTTACTATTATCATTAAATAATTAAACTAAATATATTTATTTTCCACTTAATTTTTTATACATTTCTATTACTAATTTTCTACTACACAACCAATTAAACTAAATTAATTTATAGTTGTAGTTATCTACGTATGTAATGCTTATGTATTCTTTTAAGCTTTTCTAGGCACCACTAAGCAAGAAATGTTTTCTAAAGAAAAAGAGAAAACTAATCTTACGAAGCATGACAGCTTCACATGAATTTTTACGATGAAGAGTGAGTTTGGGTGGGTCCTTTCTGCTTAAATCTGTAAAACACCTTTTCTTTGAACTTATATGCCCATCCAAACAAACTATATGCTAATCTTCAAGGCGAAGTCTTCAACTTTGTTTTGGTCTCAAACTTTTTATCATTCTTTGGAAATTGTTCATCTGCTTTTGCGTGAAAAAGAAAGTAAAATTCTAAATCGAATAATCTTGACACATATGGATGAAAAATTAATTTGGTTGTTTCCTTTAGGCCTTTCTTTTTAACAAAGAAAGACATTTTAATAATTGTATCAGAAGATTTAAATTCACACATTTAAATTTATATCGTCTTAAATACTAAATATATATTAAATTATATAAATTAAAAAAATATATATTTGGAGAAAAATCTTATAAGTTGAAATTTTTTTGGTTGAGAGTGAAGAATTAAAGGGTATCTTTTTATCAAATTTAATTGGGGTATAATCTCAGCCCCATCTCTCTTACGATGTTGGGGCCTTGCATTCAACAAGAATTGATTACCCTGAGCTCATTTAGAACTATTCAACTTCACCAAAAAATAAAAACTATTAAAAAAAATATATTAAAATAATTATTTTTCTTTAATAAAATAATCACACTTGAAAATAAAAAAGAATACAATTATAACCAACTATTAAACTGAGAAAACAAGAACATAAAAAGTGAAAAAGTGTCATAATCATCCAATTTGAAATTTAATAGTCATATTCAATGTTGTCTTTCTTAAAAAAGATCCAACATATCATTAATCTTAAACTTGTTATGAAGATTATTAAATTTAAAGTTTTTTAGAACGAACCATTGAATTGATAGAACAAGAACATAAAAAATAAATTAATAGCAATATTCAATATTGTCTTTCTTTTAAAAAAGATGCGCATATCTTTAGTTTTAAACTCGCTATGAAGATTTTTTTTTTTTTTTTTTTAAGAAACCATTAAACTGAAAGAACAAGATTATAAAAAAAAGAATAAATGTCTTAATCATCCAATTTAAAATTTAATAGCAATATTCAATCTTACCTTTCTTTAAAAAGATCAACATATCGTTAATCTTAAACTCAGTGGCAAGGTTATTAAGATTAAAGAAGCATCTATAAAGTTGGAGGTTATCATGAGAATTAGGGTGTACATGCTTTGATTGTTCTTCGGAGCTACCTTCTCTGTTTTTGTTTGGGAAGTCATGTCCGCGGGAAGTTTTTCAGCGTTGATTGTGTTGCAAGATTTTGCGCTGCGTGTCCCACTAGAATGGTTGGTGAGGATTTTAGTACTGACTAGCATGATGTTGCAGCTTGTTCTGGTTGTTCTGGGTGCACGCAGATATCTTAGTTCAAGTGGCCTTTTGCGTTTTATGGTTTGGGGAGCCTACATTTCTGTGGACGCCGTGGCCATTTCTGCACTTGGGACCATGATGCACAGCGATCGGAGAGAGATGTATGGAATATGGGCTCCATTGTTACTCATGCATTTGGGAGGACCAGATGCTATAACTGCCCATTCCATGGCTGACAATGAGCTCTGGTTGAGACATGGATTCAATATGGTTTATCAAGTCTGCATGGCAGTGTATGTCATATATGCATCATCACTGAAAGGCTACCCATTAGCTGCTGCTATTCTTCTGCTGCTTGTAGGATTTATTAAGCATGCAGAAAGAACGCTTGCTTTGAGGTATGGTAATTATCTTCGAATTGCCATATCAAATCTGTCAATTTCTAAATATATGGAGATAAAAGGTGTTGCAGAAAAGTGGAAGTATGTTGTTATGGGAGAGGATCAAGTGGAGAGAATGATAGAAAAGGAGCAGGTCTCCTCTTCACGGAAAGGAAGAGAGAAAAAAGAAGAGTCAGAGATTTCAAAAATAGTAACTATTGAGGATATTAGAGATAGAGACTACGATCTGTGTGTTTCCCATGCGTTGTTCAAAATGTATAAGCGGAGGTTTGGGAGTTTGTATTTTGTTGAAGGGGATTGGAAAGAGACCAGAGCTTTTTGGGTTAACCGTAGTGAAGGAAAGGCATTCAAAATTGTAGAGATGGAGTTAAAATTCATGTACGATGCTCTATTCTCCAAGTACAGCAACCCATGGTTCACTAAGTGGGGAATGGTTCTGCGCTTTCTCAACATTACTCTAATGGGAGCGGCAGGGTATCTGATTTTGGGGGAGAAAGAAACCAGACAAGCACAGAGGATGGTGACATACGTTGTGATTTCAGTAGCGTTTGTGGTTGAGCTCTTGCAGACATGGCGAGTTGTAGTTTCCGACTGGACCAGGGTCCACTTAAGTTGTGCTTATGTTGTGGGATCTAGGCGCCGAGAAAGCCATATTGTTGAGTGGTGCAGATTGAAGGTGATAAAGATTACTATGGATGTGCTAGACAAGTTTGAGGATATTGTTGGAGGAAATAGATACTTGAGCAAGGTAGTTGGAGGAAACAGATACTGGAGCAATCAAGTTCTGCAACACTGCCTGACAGAGACTTGGCTTAATAGATCTCCTCTAATGTGCAAGATGGCTGGACTTTTCCCGAAGCCAGGCAGTTTTATTGTAAACTGGTACATCAAAGTAAGGCATACCCACAGCGTGCCTGTCGAAGATAATCTCAAAAGGCTCATTTTTGAAATCCTCAAAGAGACATGTTCAGAGAAGTATAGTACTGAAGAATGCAAAGAGAATGTTTACAACTTTGAGAAGAATCTGTTTCGAGGAGAATCTGAAATCCTGAAGTTTTTCGAGTCGCATAGCAATCTGGAGGAGGTCATTCTGATGTGGCATATAGCTACCACTTTATGTGACTGGCAGAATGAGAATGAGATAGAATTGTCCCAACAGAATGGGACAGAGAAAGAATTGCTGCAACAGAATGTTAAGTTGAGTAGAATACTGTCGAAGTACTGTGCATATCTGCTGCTGTCACGCCCAAATCTTTTGCCTGTCCGCCCCAAGGTGGCAAGGATTGTATACATGCAAGTTGTGAACCAACTTCTCGACACAGTTACCTTGGGCAGTATTCTTGAGAAAAATCCTGAAGATCTGTTAGGCTGCAATGATGATCTGTTAGGCTCCGGGGCAAAACTAGCTCACCAGCTGCTGAAGAAACAAAAAGGTGATATGTGGAAGTTATTGGCGGAGTATTGGGGTAAGTTGGTAATATACATAGCGGTGTACAATAAGGCAATATTTCATGCAGAGTGCTTGGCTGCTGGAGGAGAATTTCTGAGTCTAGTGTGGGTTTTATTGGGTCATATGGGATGTGGAGAACAGTCTGACTCCGCTGTAATCAAGAAAGTAGAGATGCTGTCGGATAAGGTTTTTGCAGAAGCCGAGAGGAGTACTGCACAAGATCCAGCTGCAACGGAGAAGACTGAGAGTGATCTTGAAAACGAATCAACTGTAACGAAGAAGATTTCAGGTGGTTCTGAAATTGAATTAGCCGAACCGAATTAGGTTTTGGGTAATTTTGAAAAGGAATTAGCTGTAACAAAGAAGATTTTGCATGATGTTAAAAGAAGAATTGGGTCCCTTCGTAAAGAAATAATTAACAGAATAATGAAGCGACAATATGTATGTAGGGGACTGAAATAAGAGTTTTATCTGAAACAAACTGCTTGTAAGAAGAGAGCTTCACGAATAGTACTTTGAACCTCGTTTTTAAATGTTGATGTTTAACTGCTTAACAGGTGTATATTAGGAATAGCTTAAATACTATATAACGATGAATGATATGCATGTCTTATATGATATAAAGTAGGTAAAATCGTTTTCTGAGATATGTTTCCACACAAATTAAGTTATATCATATATCTTTCTTGTGTTATCTTATCATATGGGTTCTTTAAATTTATTTATAAGTTTACTTTCTATATCTAGTTATTTGTATCTTGATACAAACTCAATCCACAAATTCAGAATATTATGATTTATAATATACATTTTCAGAATGTTTTAATAAATATTTCTTAATTCAACTTCATTATAAATATAAAATCTAAAATGCTATAACATTTAAAACTTCTATTTCATTGATCACTTGTTTGTTTGATCACATGATGTTAAAAACATCTAATTTCTCTCAATATAGCATGATTTTTTTAACAACAACTTCATTTGATTCAAAACAATCATCAATCGCTCAGCTCAAACATTCAAACCTTGTTTGACTACTATTTTTTTGTGTGAACATTTATTTATACAATATTTTGAACATATTTGTGATCTTTTATGAATTGGATGTACAATTCCATCCATAATTCAGTTGTGTATAATCTTTCATAGATTGTTTTTTCAATTCTCTATTCCAACACATATTTTAGGATATTTCTTCAATCCAATAATAGTACAAGAATGAAGATTCCAACACATTGGGATCTCCTTTGGGAGGTAACCCTTTAGTCTTATCCCTTAAAATAGCTTGTGATCAACACCTCTATCTATCCCCTCGCTAATCATTATTTTCATTAGTGTTATCTTATCTTTTGTGGATACTTTTCTTGCAAAATCTCTTACTTCAAATATTTTATTCTTTGAGTGAAAATGTATGAATAATTCATAGAAGTTCATTTCAACAGTTCTATTACACTCATAAAATAATATTTTTTCCTTTCTTTTAGGTAGAAATCATAGAATAATGAAGCATCTATTCTCTTATTGTGTGTTAAAAACATTAACATTTCCCTAAACAATTAAGTATACATGCATCTATAATCATAACTTAAAATTGTATGTTTTCAGCTTATTATTAATGAACCTATCAACACTCCTTGATTCAATCAATATTTTTACTTTCTATTGTTTAAGGAAGCCCAATACCATAAGGGTTTTTGACATGTTAACACCTTATAGTGTATGGGAAGAAATAGTTAGTTGTATGTGTTTGAAGTCTTTTTCAGCCATTTCTACCTCTCTTTTTTCCTTTTCTTTTATTTAAAGCATTGAGATGTGAATACATGAAAATCTACTGGAGGTTGCCCAGAGAATGCTTCACATTTCTCTATGGATGAAGATATGAACCTACAGTACAAATATTAGCTTGTATGCACTATGAAAGATGTATCTCTTTTTTAAGGACACAAAAGTTTACCCAAATGTTTGGTAGTTGTAGTAAGTAGACAATGTGGTTGTATGTCAAAACTTATCTAGGAAATGCTCTGCATTTATCCACACTCATTTGTTTGCTTCTATGGTTTTGGGATGTGCTTATATTTTCTCTACTTCACTTATTCTCAGTTTTCAAGTATTTAGACGTATTGCAAGTATAGATCAAATAGTTATATCACTTGACCATGTTTCCTAGCATGCATATGATGATTGGTTTCAATATCATTGCATTTGTGATAGCTCAATTGAACACAATAGAATGAGTGAATGGTACAAAAGTGATACTGGAAGACACACGATGTTGTCTTGTGCTCCAAATTTTTCTTCTTGTTTGTTCTTAAACTATTTGGGAACTGGATTAGATGTTTTATAAGGATAAGTGGTTATTTAGCCAACCAAAAATACTTGTGCTAATGCATTGCAGTTTGTGCCAACATGGAGAGTTGAGATAAGGTGATTTTGGTCCATTATATCTCTTTCCTTGGTTCACATTTACTTCCTTTCCACCGCAAATATTTGGGGCCAACCTCCTTAGGGGATGCACATTTTATCTCTCCATGGTTCATCTTAGTCAACTTAGAGTATGTGCATCACCTTTTGATGTTATTGCAAGCATTGAGATGTCTTTTAAGATTGAATTAGGTCCTATTAATCCCTTGGATTGTATTGCATATAGTCTTATTTCTATGTTGATATTATTGGGGTCGATTCCTTGGATAATACATGCTTCATTATATTTGGTTGGCCTAGAAAAGGTTTTGGTGCTTGCATGGGATATAAATGAAAGATCAAGTTAGTTGCAAGGTGTGTAGAAGTGTGTAGAAATTGTGGTAGTTGTCAAGTGTGCATAAAAATGTTTTATGCATATTGGAAGCAGTGAGATGAAGGTATCTACATTCAAATAAGTCCAAAAGTTTACCAGAGGAAGTAAACCGAAGGCAATTGATGGTGTTGACCTATTGCAATAAAAATTCTTCAATCATTAATAATACTCTGAGGTTGCAACCTCTTCGGTAAGTGTTGAAATTCTTATGGAGTGGTGAACTTTCTTTTTTGTAGCCATAAAACCATAATTCAAAGAGTTGTAGCCCTAAAACAAAATTGTTTATATTATTGTGAGGTTAGATTTGGATTATAGCTCCAAGCAGCTTTCTCATGTGGTTTTTCACTTAAATCTGGTAGCTTCATGTGCTACAGTATTGAATGTTTGGTTCTTACTATTTATTATTATTTCTAATCCACTTAAAGAAACTTGCAATTTTAAGTGGTGTTGAAGGAATTAAGATTTGGTTAAATATTGATTCACCCCCACCTCCCCCCCCCCACACACACACACCCTGCCCTCCTACCCCCCTTCCCTTAGTATTTTAATGTTCCTAATAGGAGGTTGCTTTGTGAAAGAACTAAAATACGACCGAAATTTATTTCTACATCTTTTATCTCTTCATTACTCATGCACCATAATATATTATGGTGTTTACTCAATTCTATAATCAAACAAATTTCCTAATAATTTAAATTGAATAAAATTTATATATACATATTGTTACAAATTCTTGGTACATTTTATCTCACAAAATCCAAAAAGGGATATTAGATTATTTTAGATTAAAGGTAGAAACTAAATAAAGTGAAGTCTACCCCTTAAACTCATTAATGATTTCCACCTCCAGGCCTATACTTTCTATAAAAAAAAAAATTAATGAAAGGATTTTGAATAGTAATTAATGCATACTCTTATTATTTTCCATTATTCGCCAATATTTTCTACCAAAAAAAATTCGACAATAAAATTAATATTTTTCATTAAAAAAAAGAAAGATTCGTCAATAAAAATTATTATTTTCTTTTAAAAAATTATTGTTTTCACCAAGATTTTTTTAAAAAAAATTCAGAGGGGGTTTCTTAAAGTTTTCACTGCATGTGTATGTACATACATACATACGTGTGTGTGTGTGTGTGTGTGTGTGAATAGGTGGTATTGTTTTTTAAGTAGAGGGTATTAATGCTTTTAGTAAAGAGCATGTCTCATCTATATTATGTGGTTAGGGTATATAAAGATGCAACTTAATCAACAATAGAAATAAAAAGATTTTTATTTTATCAATAAAAAATACACATAATTAAACATACACAATCTTAATAATGATGTATAGTCAATATTATAATCAAACAAAATTTAAATAAATTGTGCATGATTTCTTTGAAAATCAATTACACAAATACATTTACTATAAATTATGGAAGCCTAAGAATATAACAATTAGTTATTTCTTTTGCAATAGTAAAAGAATGACAAGTAGAGAATTAAGAAACCATTTCTATGCTTCATGACAGGGACATAAATTCTTCTTTGAAAAAGATGAAAATCACTTATATGAAGAGCCACAAGAAGAATAAAGAAACCACCACTATGCTTGATGAGGACATAAATTTTTCTTTAGAAAAGATGAAAATAACTTAAAGAAAAGCCACAAGAAGAAAAAGAAACCATATCTATGTTTGATAAGAATGAAATAATTTTTTTTATAAAGAAAGCTGAAAAAAACTTACATGAAGAATAAGAGAGTACGTGGAATAAAGATTAAGAGAGTACGTGGAATAAAGATTAAAAAGAGAAGATGGCAATGATAGTTAATAAATGAGCAAGAAATGGAACATCAGTCTAAGTAAAGCGACAAATCATGGAAAGAAAATACTGCTGTCCCACTGAAGTTTTCCAAAGTCGATACCATTCACTTATCAATCGATTCGAAAAACTTCTTTCTATGGTCGAAGTTCTTTTATTATTTAGATTTGAATAATTAAAAGTGCTAGGAAAACCACCACCAATTAGATGCTCCCACCCCAGTCCGTTAAAACAAAAATCGTGTTCTTCAAGGGAGATAAATTGTTTATAGTTAAAATCAGCTTGGCAGTGCATCACGGAAAGGGATTACCTCTTTTAGATTCAATATACATTGAACGGATTGTTAGAATTTTAATTTCTTAAAATATTGAGCAGACTTGGAGCTAATTAATAATAATACTTGGTTTTTTTTTGTTTGTATTTTTTTTTTTGCCTTTTGGAGCATATGATATATAGAATTTATTTGCACTGTTTGTGTAATATAATTTTTATACAATATATTGATATATATGTTATGAATTTATTTAAAGTTGTGAATTTTTTTTTATTTTTAAATTTATTTTATGTTTTATGCAATTATAAGTTTTTAATAATATTTATAGGTCATTGTTCTAATTAGTTTATAATAGGAGGTTCTTGGAAAAGGTTGAACTTCTAAGTTTTTGTTTCAGTAATGGATTGATGCTACACATGTTATTGTGTCTTTGTAAAATTTAGTGTGTCATCTTGTATTTTGCTTCTTATCTTTGAAACTTGGGTGTTAAGGAGGATGAGACAGTCATTGTCTATATTCTATTCATTTGGAAGATGTTCTTGATACTTTTGTGAAGCTTGTGATAATATTGAGATTAAGTTGTGAAAGCAATTTTGGTACCCCTTATGTTTGGTTCATAGATTTCTTGGAACTTCCTTTCTCTCTTGCAAGGTAGATGAGAAGTGGGAGAATGTTGAGATTAGTTGTGTCATACAACTTATACTTTATAATTTTTAGTATTTAGTTATTTTTGTTTATTATTTATTTTTCTTCATTTAAAAAATGGATTTTTGCATTTATGATGGTCTTTGTACTATGGATATGCCTTTGAATGAGATGTGTTAAAAGTTGAAAGAGCATCTAATGTTGTTATTTCATTGTGAGAAGTGGAAATTACTTATAATAGATTTTATTACATGTGTAAGAGAATGATTGTAAGGATTTACATGGCATGCTAGTAATTAGAAAGTGTGAAAAAGGATCTTTGATAATGTATCTAAGAAGTTATTTATCCATTTAAGACTTGGGTAACTATTTTTTATTAAGGAAAAAATAGGTTTTAAAGGGACCCAAAACCCTTTAACAATATCAAAGCTCAATGAAGTCTTAACAAGAAATCAATCCAACAATGAGCACAAAGACTGAACAATGCCATTATAGAAATAAAAAAACATTACATCAAAGGGGAAAAGATTAGACAGAGCAAAAAACCAACATAAGAGAAAGAGCACAAAACATAGAAAAGCCAACAAAGAACCAGCACCAGAATAGTAACCCTAGTCCAACAACTTCATGGACTGTTCCATCTCTTTTTCAATCGCAATCATTGTTTTAGTGATCTTCTTGAGCTTCTGAAAGTCACGAGGAGGTCCAGCTGCCTTTCTCTTCAATGTACCTTTGGTCCTTTTGTTGGGTCCCGAAGAAGTATCCTATTCAGCATTGGCATCAACATCCACCACTTCCTTCAATTGGAACTACTCTTCAAACCTATTAATAATATTCTTAAAAATTTCCAAAGTGGAACTGATCACTCCATGACTAGTTTTAACAACCATCTTGATGGACTCCTTGATTTTAGCATTTTCACTTTCCAGAGTTTCCATCCTGGCTTCATAAACCTTCTTGAAATTGTCAAAAGCCTCCATAGTAGTATTAAGACATTCAATAACAGAAGCCATATCCTTCTCAAACCTGAGAGTCATCTCATCCACCCCCTACACTTTTTCCATCTACTTGACTTTATCTTTAACAATTTCCAGACTGTTGCTACCAACTCTTTGTTTAAGTTGAATATTCTTAATCTCACGGAAGATCCATTTAAATATCCACAGCCCCATTTCTAGCCTAAACAAAAACATCATGACAGACTCCTTATCAAACCAAACAAAAAGTTAGGAATGATGAAGAAAGCTTACAAAGGGTCGGTGTTTCTCAGGGTTTTGATCAAGAAGGGACTAACTAGAAGAAGAGGGAGAAGGACTCTTGTCCTAACTATGAAGATTGTTAACCAAAGCTCTAGCAAGGTTAGGATCAATTTGGTGAACAGGGGGTGAGCCATATTTCTAGGGTTTTTATAATTAGGTCTCTTAGCAGCACTGGATTTCCCCTTATTTTTATAAGTGGTCGAAGAGGGAATGAATTCCTCATCCTCGATCTCAGCGTGATACTCATCCTCCAAAGAATGAGAGTCCTTTGTATCAGAATTAACCTAACGGGGAGGGGAAGTTATAGGAGGCAGAGATTTCACATGCTCAAAGATAAGAAGAATGATACCTTCATGCAAAATAGGGTTTTTAACAAGATCCTTCTTATGATCAGTCATGCTAGTATTCAAAGATCTCACAAGAAAAAAGGGAAAAGAAAATCTCAATTTATGACAAAAGTGGTTTAGGAGAGAAAAATGATAGGAAAAAGCTCTGGTGTACCTCCCATCAAGAGAAACATACTCCATAATCACCTTCATGACATTTCCTATCTTAATAAAATTTGGCCCCATCAATAGAGAGACTAGTGACCTATACGATTAGGTCCTCATTGATGATCATTTCTCTACCAAATAGGGTGACAGAACCCTTTTTATAATTTTTGACAAAATATTTAGTTATCTTCGCTTTCATCCCATGTAACTTCTCGACGTAAATAGTAAAGCCACCGTTCTCTAAAATTCACCATATAGTTTGATTGCTGCTCAACACAATACAATCCATGGGCTCCACACACTTCAAATCTCTACTCATTTTATCACAACCACTGTAACCATAAGCCACTCTGCAAATAGCCAAACCACTACAATTCTTCAACCAAAAATTGATAGCAATTTGTTTGTGAATGTGCCTTAATCCAAAACTTGCCAAGAAAGTGTGCAGAAAGAAGGCTCTAGAATAGCAATTACTTCTAGTCTTCCATGAAATGTCCTTCGCATGCCACACACACTTAATTATGTTTTCAAAAAATCGCAGGGGCTAACCCCTCACTTCATTGTTCAACTTGTCCCCTTTTTTCCAAATTAGCTTTTCATGGGCTTTAACTCCTAGGTTAGCAAAATAGTCTGACACCTTATTATTTTCTCTAAAAGTATGAGAAATTTTACATTCTTCAAAAGTATTGATTATTGAATGAGATAAATTTATCCAATTAGCAATATTCCAAGAGGAACTAGATTCTTTTTTAAGACATTGAATAATATTTTTAGAATCCCCTTCAATCCATACCTTAGTGCAATTCATATGTTTGGCAATCAAGAGGGCCTAATAGGCTCTTATGGCTTCAGCAATGTGGACTTGGGTAAATGTTTTTTACTCTTATAATGCACTATTTTTGTTGTCTCGTGAAGATAGATGTCTATTCATGAGAAAGGTCCTAAAGCTTTCAAAAATATGCTACTCTTAGAAACATTTCATGAGGATTTTTTCCTTATTGACTACATGGCTCAAGATTTTATCTAGTAGATTTTGGAAACTAATTATAGTTTGTTGGATGCCCTACCCTGTATATTAGAGGTAGAGGGTAATTGTTAGGAATGAGAGGTGTTGATTTTTCTTTGTAGGGGTCTATTATTTTATATTCTATAAAGGAGAAAGATCTTGATCTTTATATTAATGATTTGAGGTTGCAAGTGTATTATGACTGTGTTTATGGTTTTTGAATGATGAATTGGTTTGGGGCTTAAAAACTAAGGGTGTTATTTTCTACCTAAAAATATTTATCCTTCCATCTATTGACATCTCTTTTCTATTTATGTTTCTCCTATTCTTTGTTATTCTTCTTCTTAGAAGTGTTAATTTACATATTGTTACATTACTAAAATTTACTTAGATCTAATATTTGCATTATTTTTCTCTAAGGGTTAATGTAAAAAATAAACTTTGGAGTCCACTGTAATTGCACACTTGTAGGCACTTGTATCAAGCATTTTATTTAGTAAATATTTGACCTTCCTGAGCTTCTATCTTTTTCTTTTTAGCTCTGATTTCACTTTTGTTCATGATTTTAAAATCTTGGCATCATTATCGATAAATGAACCTTTTTTTAGATTGTTTGGTCAATTTCTTAGTGAGGCACTCTTATAACCTATCATGTCTGGGGCATGTTTTTATGTGATTTTTTCTCAATTTTCTTTGAAACAATGCTCTAAATCACATTTTCTCAAAGAGGGGGAAAATGTAGACCCTAAAAATTGGTCAATTCTTGCATTCTTTATTTTTAACCTAATTGCGTGTATAGACTTTACTATTCATCAATCCTATCTCACTTCTCCCTTCCCATTATCTTTCGTGTTGATATCATTTTCTCCCTATTTCGAGTTTGGGATATCATTTTTTCCTAAACTACATCCCATCGATGTCAGTTCAACTCTATTTTGATCATGTAACATCAATTCATCCCAAAACCTATTTTGATGAGGTCAATTTGCTCCCGTTTTATCGCGCAACTTCTTTTTTCCCATTTTTTGTCTTGTTGGCATCCTTTTCTCCCAATTTTGAGTTTATGACATAATTTTGACCTCTTCTCTTGCCCCATGGCATCACATCAGTCCCATTTTATTCCTTTGACTTGCTTTGACCCAACTTGCTCACTTTTACCCCATTTAACCTAATTTCCCCATTTTCTATCTAAACCTTCCCAATTCTTCCCAATTTCATCCAATTTGACCTAGTTTGACATAATTTGACCAAATTAAGGTCTCTAGACATCGGTTTGACTTAGTTCCCTTTTAGTTTTAATTAATTAAACCCCCATTCTTACTAAGAATTATTCTAATGTTAAATAAATAAATTTAATAATTATTTATTTGTCCCTTTTGTCTATTAATTAAATAAATTTATTTTGATTAATTAACCCATAAATGTGAATAATAAATTAATAAAATATATTTATTAATTAATTATATTTATATTCTTCTTAAATATAGATAATTAATTAATTTTATTTACTAATTCATCTTTATCTTCTTTTTTTGTGAGATATTTAATACATTTTATTTATTAATTATCTCTATTTATCCTCTCATATGAGGATAATATCTACTATATACTAATTTTAATTCTTCATAATAGCCTCCTAATTTTTGAATTTGAGAAACTAATATCTTTCCTTATTTTAATTGATTCTCAAAAATTAGTCTTTTTAACAATATCTCATTTATCTTAATTTTAAATTTAAAAATGAGATATGCACATTCAAAAATTAGCTTTGTGCCATCTCTTCTTCTTTATCTCCTTCATCTTCATCCTTCCTCGAATGATAGCTTTGTCATGCACTTAATTAGGTACATGTCTAATTAACCAAAAGTAATTTTGATCTTGGTCATCCACCGAGTCTCAAGTTTTCTATTATAATGCCCATCAAAATACCCTAGAGAAACTAACCAAATAACTAAGAAAACAAAGATAATTTTTTATTTAAAACATCATTACAAAACATGCATTTAACTAAACATGATCATATGTACATAGATGTAAGCAAGTGGAATTAAATTACAACATGTATAGATTAACATTCCCTAGTGTATCTCAATGGCATTACTTGACATAACATTAAAATATGAACAACATCATATAGCTTTACAACATCATTTCCTACAATAATATTAATATTAATTTCAACTAAGAACATGGGAAATAATTCATTTAATTGCACCATTATGCATACGCCAATACATCTTATTATTACCACTAATATTATAGGTTTACTTTAATGCTCCAAAACCAAATGTTCCTAATCATTAACTCCATCATCTAGAAAATTTCTTCAATACTAGAACATAACCATACCATTCTTAATAAAAGAATCTAGACACTAGTCTTTTTATATCACACAACTCATAATACAACTAATACAAATATGGTCCATGCAAGTAATACCATCTAGTCCAGCAAGGAACCATAAATGCTAACTTACAAGAATAATAATCTGAATTAAATATCCTATCTCATTCAAGTGGATAATCTCCAATATACAACATATACAACATCTTCTACAATAGTGAATTCTAGATTCTACTTGTAAATATAATTATCCAAAGTATATGATTGCAATGATGTCTTCCAATAACATAGAAAACATGATAACTAGTCCAAGAATCCAAGCACAAGCTGAAGAGATGGAGAATTCTTATCCATGCACACAAACATCCAATGAAGAAGATTCCAATGGAATAAGATAGCAAACCACCTAACCATGTGACCAAAAAGGTCCATCCCTCATATTGTAGAGAATCACATAAGGTCCCACACATACTCTAAACCTAAGCTAACACCTAACATCCAAGGAACATAAACATAGACTACAACCACATCTAAAATTCAACTACAAAGAACATAACCAGATACACAATACATGGCTCAACCATAAGCTTAAAGACACTAGAGGTTGTCATCAAAACAAGGATTATGTACTAAGACACATATAGGGAAGAGTGGCATCACATGCCAACACAATAAAAAGGGTTTTCCTAGTAGTCTCTAGACCTCGACGCCCGTGATACCCATGCAAAACCATCTCAACCTTTGAGAGAATAAAGGGAGTTCGGTCATGCCAACCAAAGGCCTTCCCAAACTCATCTTGATCTCGAGCTAGCACTCTAAGCCATGAGTGAGTCTCCACAAATCATATTATTGTTTTATTAATGTGAACACTACTACCCAACCCATCTAGATTAATTAATTAAGGTTATCACTTGTTAACAAGAAAACTTCCAATGAGATCTCTTGGTAGTCTAGACCCCGTCACCCATCATGTGAGATCTCCTAGCGGTCTACCTCTCATGACTCTAGCACCCATTTGAAAATCACTCCCCCTATCATGTTCCTATACCTAAGGTATAAAAATAAACATACATGCAAGGATTACATAATATATCCACCCAAATATTCCATATGCAAAACTAGTTCATAACCATAATCGAACCCATAAATCAATATTCTAATAGTCTCATGTATAATCCAAATCATGCAACCAATAGTCAAAACATCCATATATTACCACAATGATATTCCAACAATTCAATAACATGGCATATCCAACACAGAAGCCATAATGCAACGGATATCCAATTTTGGAAAAAGTCAATCAATACTAGAACAACATAAGGGATTCACAAAAAAAATTGAAACAAGCCTCTAGTCTGACAAAATTCATCACAAACTACAAAAATCAATTGGCAAGATCAAAATAGCAAAATGGCGCCTTTACAAACCAAACTAACCGATACAAAAACTCTTATAGCACCTTTGTGACTCAAAACAGTGCTTTCATGACACACGGTGACAAATATATTAACCAAATTAGCACATTTAAATAACAAAATAGAAAATACACAAAATATCAAATGGCGCATATACAACCCAGTCTAACACATTTTCAAAATAAAGTTGTGCATTTGCATAATAGAATAGCACGTACAATAAAAAATTTAGCGCATATCTTCACCAAAATATGTCATATGCAACTAAGAGCCAAAATGACTCAGATGCAAACAAAAATTAAAATGATTAAGTCTAAAAAAGGCTTGAACACAAACTAACACACCAACAAAAAATCATAAGGTGTTTGACCACAAAGTATAAGCTTACAACATAATAAGGAATACAATAAACTAGAACAGGGCAAGTTTCTCTCGACATCGCACAAAACTTCTTCTCGACATCATATAGGAAACTCATTCTCAACAATCCAAAATTTTGAAATCAAAACTTAGAATCACAATACAAACGATATCTCCCAAGGAAATGAATTCAAATATTTTGAACCAAAAACTCAAGAAACTATATGGCGATAAAGGTCCAAATGGCTTCATATACCCAAAATCAAAGAAATAAAACCATGATAATGTTTTAACATAGGAACATATCTTCAACTCACACAAAAATCACACTTCCTTTCCAACAATCATGGTGCATACAATCTTTCCATAAAATCAAAATGCTATAAGGAGGGATTCAAATCCAATGACATGGAAATGAAGAAATGGACAAAGGAAATTGAAGAAGAAATATGAAGTTGCCAACCAAAATCTAACAAACTCTCTCCACTCAATCACAACAACAAATAAAAACCAAATTCTAGCTCCAATCCTCAAGCATTCGTAGGAAAATTCATCTCGAAACCAAACTCAAAAATTACAATAATTTCAAGCCAAAAAGAACCTCACACCAATCTCAAAAATTCATATTTATAAATTATCCCCAAAAAGCATACCTCGCCAAAGCCCAAATAAAAAACAATGAAAACATAATAATAAAGTTACCAACCATTCCCAAGAATCCAAATAAAAATTAAATTAAATAATATCATTAACCAAATGTAACTTCCAAAAGCCAATAGTAAAAGAGGGTAAGTAAATAAATAATAAAATAAATAAATAAAAGGGTTAAACAATAAAAGAAATAACCAATTAAATAAATAACTAAATAAATTGATAACTGATAAATCACTAAATCAAATGCCCAAATAAGATAAATGCTCAATCAAGTGTGAATCCCACAAAATGAACATTGATATATTATAAACTCCAACAAAATGAATGTATCTCTATTAATATTAATCATAATAATTAATTAATGTTAATAACTATATAAATCAATTAATTAATAATTTAATTTATACCACAACTCCACAAAGCATCCCAACATAAGATTATATAATATACCGCATAACAACTAACAAGGCAACTATAGCGAAGACACTAAGATTGACAAGGTACCAACTAAGCCTAGAGTTTGTGATAGGGTCTCATATCACCTCCAATAAACTTACCATTGGGATTAGAGACACATTCAGGCCTAGGAAACCAAGTGGAGTTGATGTCTAGTACCGTCGATCCTGCACCACACCAACATATACATCACATATAACATAAAATAATCAAATAGGTGGAAGAGAATCACAACATCACACCCTTCTTGTAAACGAGTGGTATAACATAATCTCTTCCACGACCACAACATAATACAATCATGATAACAAAGCATCCTTAATAACATCATCACCATATCCAATATAAGTATGAAATAAGGTTAGCTCATAGCATGATATTGCCACAAGTAAATATAAACCACCACATCCATACAATGGGTGCTCATAAGTAACCAAACATATGTCCAGCCATCACAATAGTTTCGATTATATTATCATCCACATAAAACCATAATATATAAACTATTAATATGTGATGTCTAGCATCAAACTGTAAGCATCTAACATATATAATAAATCCATAAGTATCAACCAAAAGCATAATAAAAAGAGTCTAAACTAGGTTCATAAAGTCTATCGATGCATAAAAGAAAGATGAATCGTGGAGGGGCACTACGTGTATTAATTGAGACCTCATTCTTCATTCGAATAATCTAACTTTTCGTTCATTGTTACTCTTTCAAATTATCTAGCAATCATCTAGATTTAGCATTATCATTTTATCAAAATTATTTAATCTTAGAATTGCATTTCTAGTATCCTTGATATCATCCTTGCTTTCATTCATAATTGCACTTGCACAATGAGAGCTACATCAAATTAGAGGAGAAATGAAGAACAATGGAGCCACATTGAAGGAATGCTATGGTGACATCATTTTATGTTTTGTATTTTGTTTCAATGTCTTTATTGGTTAGATTAGGAAATTTTAGCATAATTGTTTAAGTTTGTGATTCACTTTGATTGTGTTAATGTTTCATTCATTTTCTCAAAATTTTCCAATCTATAAGACTAAATTATTTAATTAAAATGTGATGATTTAGGTCACCCTAAAAATTGAACTATTAGCCAAATTTTGATTCCCAAATTTCCATAAATAGCCAATTGATGAATATTAGCCACTAAAAAAATCAGTCCAGACTTGTGTGCTATTATTTAAAGATATTTAATATAATTCTAATCATCTTCAACAAATCAAGAATTCAATCATTTTAAATGAGATATTAATAGTGACACACTTTGATGTGATCTATTAAAAGTTATTAATAATTTACATTGTAGACACTTGTCTAATGTATTTGATATTGTTTGATTTCAAATGGTTCATTAAGGTATAATGTCATCATCACAACTAAGTTGTATAATAAACTAAAAAGATACTTATTAATAAAACTAGTCAACTTTCAAGAAAGGAAAGGAAAGGAAAGGAACTACACATTAGATCAAGTTTTAGAATAGAATGTTACACATATTTCGAGCATGGGTATACAACTATGATCATAGGTCCATTGACATGTAAACTTGTTCTTTGAATTAACAAAGATTTAAAAGAAAACGTTTAGTAAATGGTTTTAGAAAGAAAGATATTTTTAAGAATATTTGAAATCAATATTCACTTGTATTTTTGTTAACTATCAAGTGAAATACAATCATTTTCTATATAATTTACTTACACATTTCCATTACTAAATTTGATATCTTCTTATTTTCACCTAATTTATATATATATATATGAATTATACCAATATAAGCATAAAACTTATGTATAATTTCTAGGTAGTATTAAGAAAAAGGGAAAAAAAAGCTTTCTTCGAGTGAGTGAAAACTTCTCTCAAAACGAGCTCTTACCAAGCATGAAAGAATCAGAAGATGTCCTTATCTGATGAAGAGATTGATTTATTTATTTTATTAAATTATTTTGTTCAAAACTTTGTGAATCTTAAAAGGAGGGCATCATCTATAAAGCTACAGCTAAGATGGTTTGGTGGGTCATTTCATGTCTTCAAAGCAAACAATATGCTTATCTCAAGACGAAGTCTTCAGCATTTTCTTTGGTCTCGACTTTTTATGATTCTTCTGGAATTGTCCATTTTCTTTTCCATGAAGAAAAGAATAAAATTTTAAATCAATCAATCTTGATAGGAGGTGAATTTTTAAAGATGATACTTTGTTTGGCTATATGGATGAAAGGTTAACTTGGTTGTTTCTCATGTTTAGCTTTTTCTGTAGCTCTATTTAAATATTAAAAACTTTTATCAGTTAAATATTAATAATTAATTTGATCTTTTAAACATATCAAAAAAAAAAAATTATCTTATTTCATCGAGCAATATCTTATATCTTCTACAAATTCTTGTTTAACGATATATCTATATATATTCAATGAAAAAATCAGCATTGGGATTAAAGTTTTCATTAAAATCAAAATGGCATCTATAAAGCTGCAGGTTACCATGAGGATTGGGTGTGTGTGCTTTGATTTTTTCTATTGAACCACAATGTCTGTTCTTGTTTACGAGGCCATCTGTGCTGGAAAGTATTCTGCGTGGACTGCGTTGCATGATTTTGGGCTCCATATTCGAGTACAATGGCTGGTAAGGATTTTAGTACTCACTAGCATGATGTTGCAGCTTGTTCTGGTTGTTCTGGGTGCACGCAGATATCTTACTTCAAGTGGTACCTTGCGTTTTCTTGTTTGGGGAGCCTACATTTCTGCGGATGCTGTGGCTACTTCTGCACTTGGGATCATGATGCACAGCGATCGGAAGGAGATTTATGGAATATGGGCTCCAGTGTTACTGATTCATTTAGGGGGACCAGATGCTATAACTGCTTACTCCATGGCTGATAATGAGCTGTGGATGAGACATGGATTCAATATGGTTTATCAAGTTTGTGTGGCAGTGTATGTCATTTATGCATCATCAATGAAACTCCGTTCATTGGCTGCTGCTATTCTTCTACTGCTTGTAGGATTCCTTAAGTATGGCGAAAGGACACTTGCTTTGAGGTATGGCAGTTATCCTCGAATCGTTATGTCAAGTCTGCCAATTTCTAAATGTATGGAGATAAAATGTGTTGCACAAGAACGCATATATGTTGTTATGGGAGAGGATAAAGTGGAAAGAATGATAGAACAGAAGCAGGCGTCGTCTTCACGGAAAGGGAGGACAAAAGAAGAGTTACAGATGTCTTCACTGAAAGAAAAAGACATAGTAACTATTGAGGATGTTGAGCAGGCTGGTAAGGTTGAGAAGGACGATAAGCGGAGATTTGTTACAGACAGAGGGTACGAGCTCTGCCTTTCCCATGCGTTGTTCAAAATGTATAAGCGGAGGTTTGGGAGTTTGTATTTTTTTGTTGAGGGGGATTGGAAGGAGACCAGAGCTTTTTGGGTTAACCGTAGTGGAGGAGAGGCATTCAGAATTGTAGAGATGGAGTTAAAATTCATGTACGATGCTCTCTTCTCCAAGTACAGCAACCCATGGTTCACTAAGTGGGGAATGGTTCTGCGCTTTCTCAACATTACTCTAATGGGAGCGGCAGGGTATCTGATTTTGGGAGAGAAAGAAACCAGACAAGCACAGAGGATGGTGACATACGTTTTGATTTCAGTAGCGTTTGTGGTTGAGGTCTTTCAGATATGGCGAGTCATAGTGTCCGACTGGACCAGGGTCCATTTAATTTGTGCTTATGTTGTGGCATATAGGCGCCAAGAAAGCTGGAGCGGATTTTGCAGATTTCAGGTGATAAAGATTACCATGGTTGTGATAAGCAAGTTTCAGGAATTTAGTAGTGGAGGAAATAGATACTTGAGCGAGGTTGTTGGGGGAGATAGATACTGGAGCAACCAAATTCCGCAACACTGCCTGATAGAGACTTGGCTTAATTCGTCTCCTATAATGTGTAAGTTGGCTGGACTTTTCCCCAAGCCAGAGAGATCTATTGTAAGCTGGTACACCAAAATATGGCATGCCAACAACGTGCCTGTCGAAGATGATCTCAAAGACTTCATTTTTAAAATCCTCAAAAAGGCATGTTCTGAGGAGAATAGTACTGAACAATGCAAACAGAAATTTTACAACTTTGAGAAGGATCTGTTTCAAGGAGAAACTGAAATCCAGGAGGTATTGAAGTCGCATGTCAATCTGGAGGAGGTCATTCTGATATGGCATATAGCTACCACTTTATGTGACTCGAAGAGAATAGAGACTAAGAAAGAATTGCCCCAGAAGAACGAGACAGAGGAAAAATTGGCTCCACAGAGAGAGCTGACTGAGAAGAATGTTAAGTGGAGTATAACACTGTCGAGGTACTGCGCATATCTGCTAATGTCACGCCCCCATCTTTTGCCTCTCCACCCCAAGATGGCAAGGATTGTATACATGCAACTTGTGAACCAACTTCTGGACAAACTTACCTTGGGCAGTATTATTCACAAAAATCCTGAATATCTGTTAGGCAGCAAAAAGAATGATGATCTGTTAGGCTCCGGGGCCAAACTAGCTCACCAGCTGCTGAAGAAACAAGAAGGTGATAGGTGGAAGTTATTGGCGGAGTATTGGGGTAAGTTGGTAATATACATGGCGTTGTACAATAAGGCAATATATCATGCAGATTGCGTGGCTGCAGGAGGAGAATTTCTGAGTCAAGTGTGGGTTTTATTAGCTCATATGGGATGTGGAGAACAGTCTGACTCTGCTGTACCCAAGAAGGTAGAGATGGCGTCGAATAAGGAATTATCAGTGGGCGAGAGGAGAACTGAACAAGATCCAGCTGAAATGAAGAGGACTTTGACTGCTCTTGGAAAAGAACTAGAAACAGCGAAGAAGGGTTTGAGTGATCGTGAAAAGGAATTAGATACAGTGAAGAAGGATTTCAATGATCGTGAAAATGCTTTCACTGCAATGGAGAAGGAGTTAGCTTTAAAGAAGAAGGATTTGAGTGATCGTGAAAAGGAATTATCTGCAACGAAGGGGGGTTTAAGTAACCCTGAACAAGAATTAGCTGTAGTGAAGAAAATTTCGAGTGATCTTGAGGAGGAACTTGCCGCAACGAAGAAGATCTTGCGTGATCGTGAAGAAGATTTTGCTGCAATGAAGAAGAATTTGCTCCTTCGTAAAGCAAATTTTGAATGATCGTGAAAAACAATTAGTGAAGACAAAGTTGAATCTGAAACGACCTGCTTTTTATAAGAAGAGACCTTTGTTCATTCTCTTATCATCTCATCTGTAGTACTTTTAACTTCTTTTTTAATGTTGATGTTAAACTGCTCAACATGAGTATGTTAAGAACGTTTAAAATACTACACAATGGTAAATGTTATGCATGTCTTACACAATATAAATATGGAAAATTATTTTATGCTGTATGTTTTAACACAAATCATTATAATATGACATGTATAAGGGAGACGAGTCACTAGTGGAGTGGGGACATGAAGTGAGGATATCTATGAAGGGTTTTAAGACTCACAGTGGAGCTGTCAAGTAGTAAAAATATGTTATAAATATTATCAGATGCTATAATCAAATGTATCACACATGTACACATCCAAAGTGTTTTATAATAGGTGTATATTTGTCCAAAATATAATCTAGCAAGTACAGTTTGACAAGTCAGAGCATATTCAGTAGGCAACTATTAGAACCCATATTGCATCAATGGTGGTAAGAAAATGACCACAACATGTAACTTTGCATCCACACATAAGACAAACTTGACTTAAAATGTTAACCTTAACCGCTCAATATTTTATCATTTACAAAACAAAAAGTGAATCCATGTCATCAAGGTACAAGACATTCCATCCCATCACAAGGACCAATCAGATCCATTGCCAATCAGTGAGTTCCGGATTCACAGTATACTTATTAGACAAAATCCACCACATTATGTCCCATTGACCACAATCAAGCACCCAACTACTAGTCACTTAACACACAAAAGCCACCACATTGTGTCCTTGCAAATGATCCAATGTCCCAAGAGTATCCCATTTAATTTCTATTATTTGATGAGCACATAACATGTGTAAACACACAAGAGAGGTCATGAAGGCTGATATTTATCAACCATTATCAAGCACATCCCTTCAACTTATATCAAGCATACACATGCAAGGGAATCATTGCAAACTTGACAAGTACATGTTATTGAAATATTAAATATTCCAAAAAGAAATTATATTAATCATATCCATGGGAAAACCTATTTTGGTAAGTAAAGGTAAGAATTAATTGGTTTGATCTCTTCAATCTAAATGCACGCATATCATTTTTTTAATCTAATGTAGGATCACAAATCTAAGTTGATACCTCTTTTGTTGAGAGCTCATTTGACTAATATCACATGGGTCTTGATCACTAGAGCTATATTTATAATTAATTTTAATATATGTTTTTTTTTTTACTAACACACATGGGTCTTGATCACTAGAGCTATATCTATAATAAATTTTAATATATATTTTTTTTGAACCAACACAATAACATACTTACTAGCTAATTTATAATCATTTTTAATATAAAATTTTGACTAAACCAACACAACATACTAACTATTTATTTAAAAACATATTCACTAGAATAATATATATAATCATTTTAAATATTATTTTTTCCTAAACCAACATAAAATACTAACTATTTAAGTGAAACCATGTTCATAGAATTATATTTATTATCATTTTTAATATATATTTTTTTCGTAAACCAACACAACATACTAACTATTTATGTGAAATCATCTAAAATTATATTATAACCATTTTTAATATATTTTTTCTCTAAACTGACACAACATCTAAAATTATATTTATAATCAATTTTAATATTTTTTTTTCCCTAAACCAACACAACATACTAACAATTTACCTAAACCATGTTCACTAAAATTATGCTTATAATCATTTTTAATATATATTTTTACTAAACTAGCACAACATACTAACTATTTACCTAAAATATTATATTTATAATATTTTTAAATATTAAAAAAATCCAAAAATTATTTATAAGGTAAATTAGTTCTTAGTGCAAAAGAAGAGATAAAATGTAAAAATTAATTCTACCATCTCAACCCATTAAATATTCTTCCTCGTAGCATGAATGAAAAAGAAAGCCATAATACAGGAGAAATCTGATTTTCAATATTAAAAATTCATTCAACAAAACAAAGATAAAAGATCAATATCAAACATTCAATAAAGAGAGAAATATTACATATCTCAATCCATGAAAGAACTTTCTTTATCCTAATGAAGTATGAGTGTGTATACCAAACAACTAAAATTGATATCCATGGAAGGATTATCTTTATTTAGCCAACTACCAGTTCCTGTGAGCTATGTGACTATCAATTCTATACACCAAAGTAACCATATGCAATATCATAAATTTTATGTATTTATAAAACAACAAACTTCTGTATTTTTTCAATAACACTTATTCTTGATATTGTAATGTGAATCTACTTCTTCCTTTTAAATTTAAACGGATATTATTTTAAATTTTAATGCCTCTGATTAACTATCTTTAAAATTCTAGATAATCTTCAATTGTGAGCTTAGATATGACTTAACAAATATTTAAATTAGAATACTTTTAGAGGTGACTATTTTTTACATATAATAAAAAATATCAATTTGTAATAAGTTTGGCATATACTTTATAATTTATATTTTAGAAAATTTGTAATATATAATATTAAACATTCTATTAATAACATTTAGAAATGTAGAGGAAGAGAACATATGGAAGAGAACATAGAGTTGAAAGAATTGGTCCACGAATGTTAGATTAAATGTATAAGCAAATAAGTATTAGTTTGCACTTTGTTAAAGAGTAGGTAGAAGAGTTCTAGTTAATATTAGATAAGTAAGGTTTAGTCAGCATTAGATAGGTGAATGTTAGTTTCAATTTCAAAGTTTGGATTTGTAGGAAGTTGTTAATTTTCTTGAAAGTTATAAAACCATGTAAAAAAAATTAATTGAATATATATAAATAAATAAAAATTGTGTCGAAACTCCATTTTTTGTTGTATTAAAGCCAAGTCAAGTCTAACTCTCTTCAAAGAGGGGCTTATTAAATATATCATTATATGAGAAATACAATCATTAGAGTTCAATTAGGGTATGCTAGAGTATAAAAATTAAGCTAGTTGTGTGTTATCAGTGAAGTTTTAATAAGCATGATGCAAAGAAATATATGTAGAAGATAACTAAAACTTGTTCTTGTAATGATCCTACGAGAGTCAAATCTTGTCAGTGCTACCTATTGTAGCCATTATAATAGAGAAAATATTTTTTCTTGTAAGAAACACCAATTGGAGGGAACACTTTTACTAGAAAATGGGAGAGCTACCAAAACTTGAAGATTCTAACCTAACCACCATTCTAAATTAGCAAAGAAGAAAATGATATAAATTTATGTTCATTTCATTTCATTAAACTTTTAGATTAAAGTAACAAATAATGATAAATAGATAATGACACAATTGTCATTCACAATGCCAGTTGACTCCAAACCACCTCTCATAACTAATGGAAGCAACTCATAACCTTTGTACAATATGTTATGTTATAGTCACTTGACCAATTTCTATAGGCCCTCACTTAGTCATAAAAGGCATACCTTCATAGTCCATATTATGCCACAAATTAAAAATAGCACACACACACACATGCATATATACACCTCCCAATGGACAATACAACCTAAAGATACACATAGAAACATGTCATACACAAATGGAAATGACCCATTGATTAACAACATTGGAAAATCAGTAGAAAGACATTTCTCTTTTATTATATTGATTCTATTATAGAAATTACAAAAAAAAAAACTTTTATGACATAACTATACAAATAAGGAATTTTGGACCTTCCCTTGCTTTTCGCTAAATATCTAGGCCTACACATGAAAACCAAAGGCTTCTTTTTTTCTTGAGTTTATCACTCCCTAAATTGCATTTCCTTCAACAACTATGTGTTCGCAAGAGACACTGTGTAGGTCATTCGGTGTTGTCATTGATGGCAACTATGGTCAAAGATCCTATCCAGAATTCATGATTTTTCTATACAGGAAGTCAGAATGCAATATTTTGATCGACATTTCATTTTGGTTAAATATTTTGTGTTGCAAAGCTAGAAGAAGATAGTCAGATGTCTGAAGTACCTTATTCCAAAGTCTTAGCCTCCGGTGATGATTGTCGTGTAAGTCAAAAGATTCGATGTACAGGTTTTGGGGTTGAACAGTGTAATATGGTTGACTTGTACAGTTGATCATTGTGTGGAATTGATGGTAATTTTGGTGATTGTTTTTGTGATCAAGGATGTTTAGCTGATATTTGGGAAGCATGTGGACAATTCTTTTTGGTCCACATATGCATTGGAGTTCGGATCGAGTCAACTATGCATACTCATTTCATTATTTGTATAATGTTCTTGAAGCCAACATGTAGAAGACCTAATTTAATGTTGCAAAAATATATAAAACCAATGGATATGATCATTTTATATATCCATAGAGGTATGTGGAAAGTGGTTTTGATCGAATATGCACAGTTCCACGTTCACAAGTGAAGGATTGCTCTGGTCTAATGTAGAAGAGTGGAACATAGCAGTATAAGGTGAAGTGTGTACAATATGTATAATGAACTTAACCGAAACTATAATTTGGCATTGGTAGATGCTATTCATTAGTTCATTTCACTCTTATGATCTTTGTAATTGTTTGTAAGGCAGTGAGCCTTCTCAAGGGTTGTAGCCCTTCTTGCTTTGTAATTGAGTAGTGAGCTCTAGGAAGTGTGCCCAAATGCATGCACATGCATTCCCTTGTAATAATTTTAACTAAGTATAATTATCTTATGGGTCTCATCCCCACCGTCGTTTTTCCACATATAAATCTTGGTGTTATGGTGTTGTTGTTGATTTCTTTTTGTTTTTTACATCTCTCTTTTGTTCATTTGCATTAAGTTCTTGAAAGAACAAGTTAATAATGTCAAAAATTACATAACACTGACTTACCCCCTCTCAGTGACCTTGATTCCAACACTATGGTCCCCACCTTCATCAAAAATTATTGCTTTCATTCTTATTATCTTTCATAAATCCTTCCTTCTCACATAGACTTCTTATCATTTGTCTTTTTTAAGTCTTTTAATCTTCTTTGTTATCCCTTACATGGCATATCCTTTCTTCTTCAATACATGAAAAGATATTATAGGTTCCATGGAAGAATGGAAACCATGAGATAGAGTATCCTTTTTTTTTCATAAGTAGTAGAATCCACAACAACTTAAATAGTGATATTATTATCAAGTGTAATATGAGGAAATAGGGTATTCACAGCTTATTCATGTAAACTAGGAACTAGACCTATTTCCACAAGGGAATTACATCAAGGAGAGATAGGATCAATAGATTCAAGATCTCAATTATGTAAAAAGGGGTAAATGATGGTTGGATTCCACCTCTTTTTGTTTGAGTTGAATTGGATACTGAAAAAGATGTATTAAAGTGAAGATCTAGGGATAAAGATGAAAAAGTGACATAAATGAACATAAACAAGCAATTGTAGGTCTGATACGAAGTTGTGAACATAGATTTGACATGAGAAAGATGAACAAAACTTGTGACTAAATTTGAGCCTAAAAAATTAGGATAATGGAACTCTAGATGGCCTTGTCCTTAGAATGTCAAATGTAGATGAAGTTAACCTGTTTGAAACCAGAATATTGCTTAGAATCTACCCTATAACTTTTGTTACAAATTTTTCAGATAGAGGTGTGCGAGGCAACCATATCTTCCATTTTTCATGCTTACAAAATCTAGATATGATCATCTCTATTCATTCTGCCTAATCCCAGATTTACAGCTTCTAAACCTATAACCTGCACTGGTAAAAGAGAGAAAGATGTTCAGAATAGGAATTTGCCTAGGTCAAACCCCAAGTTCAGAATTAACCCTTGAAATGAATCAAAATATATAAGTAAATGCTACATACATTATACCTCATATTTGTTGTAGATGATTGAAGGTTGATGATATAATGCTCTTTGAATTTGATCACAAGTGTTGATACAATAACATGACATGACAAGACATGAATGACCTAATCATAAACACATGCTTGCATGATGATTGATGTAATTTGATGCTTTGTGATGTATACATATTGAATAATTATTGAAGAATATGCTGGGATGAAATGTTGCCTTGATGCTCAAAGCTTGATGATTGGAATGCTTGATAAAAAATGCTTATGATATGTTGTGTTGATAAAATGAATTAGAGGAATGCTCTTACATAGGGTTCTCAAGGTGTTTCCCTGATTAGGCCAACCTCCAATGGTCAAACTAAGGCATCATGATTCAAAACCAATGGAAAGGAAACATGCATAGGGATATTAGAATTTGGGCTCAGTTTGGGAGGAGAAAGGCTTCCCAGGAACCATTGTCCTAGGACAAGGATACCCCAGGCACCTTTGTCCACTCAAAACAAGGTGAATAGAGTAGAGATAGGGTGCCATATCCCAAGATAGAGTTTTATACCACCATGTGAATAGATGACACCAATTTTGAGGTAAAAGACAAAAAATAGGCTTGGGTGAGAGATAAAATGGGTCACACTAAGATAGGGGCACAAATAGTGGTATTAATTGTACATGGTTATGGTTTATAATGTTACATTTATCCCCCACTTTAGCAAGAGTATGATTATACATGCATACTCATCATAGATTATGACAGAGAAAGACAGAGAGGTGGGGCAAGACTATAAGGAAAAAAGACAATGATAAATTTGAGGGAACAAGCCTGCAAACTTAGGATCTTAACTCACATAATCACATACAAGGACACACAAAATAATACAAAAATAAAAGGAAAAAAAGGAAAATGGAAAAACAAAGACAAAAGACACACAAAAGGGGGTTCATACTAAAAACAGGGTCTCTGAGTCAACTAGTTGAAGGGACCTTGATAATCAAAATGTCTCAACTACAAATATCCTTATCGGAATGTTATTGCAAGAGCACCACAAACAAGGTGTACAAGATTTGTTGCAACCCTTGTTATAAACAAGGGTTAAAAGTGGACTCAGATTCAACCCTAGTTCAGGAGGCTCTTCTAAGCTCAAGATTACAAGAAAACAAAAGCAAACAACTTCCAAATTCATCCTTTCCAGAAGGAGGATAGTGTCCATTGCAAATCAACCTACAAAATCAAAAAATCCAAGTCATGAAAGCACTTCTCAATTGAAGTCCACACATACAACAAACAAGAAAAATAATTATGTTGCATGACAACCCGTCAGTCTAGGGATAAAACTCTTTTCCACTTCAGACACCCAAGCGACATCAACAACCTTGGCAGATAAAACCCCTACAACAGTTATCAACAAACCTTTCACATCAGTAGACATCCCTATAACATACAGTGACAAAGTTCTACCAAGTGATTCCAAGATGGATTCACATTAATATGAATGGGTTTTTTTGGCCTCACATGAATCTGAAGAGGATTCTCTTGATGCTCTTGTAGACAAAGGCATTGAAGAAGGGGCATGGATCAAAACCTTTTGGGATTCGGATACTGAAGATACTTCAAGAACAAATAGGTCACCTCCCAAACCTGATTACAAAGAGGATAGTACTGACGATCACCTTGATTCCTCTATCCTATCCATTATTGATGCATCATATGAACTCTACCTTATTGATGAGTTAATGCCAATAATCCACCCTGAACTCATTGATTGGGACCAACTCGATCCTCTATACCTTAACACCTTCCAAAATGATGACATGATCATAGACTTTATTGAATTACGTGATAACATACCAAGAAGGGATCAAAAAGATGGGTATGCTATTGAACTTAACAATGGTACTTACTTTGGAGAGAATGCCAACCCTTTAAGTCACAAAAATATTACAATCAAAACAAGATCCTCTAGTGAAAACCACACTGTGGCACTTTTGGATCCCAAAAAATTAAAAATAAAGGATGCATCCAAGGGTGAAAACCTCTCCGAGGCACCTGAAGATGGAAGGCTTGACATTCTCCCCTTTAGAACTAATCAAGAGAGACCGTCTATTCTCCTAGAAGACACAAAGGAAGTCAATCTAAGGGCACCATAAAATCCACACGTAATACATCTAGCAAAATCATTAACTCCAACCGAAGATCCTAATTTTATAGAGTTCTTTCAAAAGCGATAAATCAATTTTGCATGGTCCTATGCAGATATGCCAGGACTAGATCCAAAGCTAATAATGCATCATTTGACAGTAGAAGAAGGAGCCAAACTAGTAAAACAAAAGCTCAGAAAGATGCATCCTTAGATCGCATTGTTAGTAAAAACATAACTCAAAAAGCTATTAGATGTGGGTTTCATAAGACCCATTGATTATGTAGAATGGATCTCCAACATTGTACCAGTGGCAAAACCAACTAGGATCATTTGTATCTATATGGATTTTAGAGATCAAAACAAAGCATGTCCTAAGGATGACGTCCCTCTTCCAAACATTGATATGATCATAGATCTCACATCGGTACATGCAATACTATCACTCATGGATGGATTTTCATGATACAACTAGGTCAAGATCGCCCCAGAGGATCAACACAAAACAACTTTTACATGTCTATGGGGTACATACTGTTGGAATGTAATGACATTCAATCTCAAGAATGCAGGTGCCACATATCAACGGGAAATGACTACTATCTTCCATGACATGATGCATACACTAATGGAAAACTATGTGGATGATTTATTATCTAAATCATTGATAAGAGAGGGTCACCTCATTGTGCTAGACACAATCTTCACCAGAATGGAACAATACAATGTCCACCTCAATCCAAAGAAGTGTGCCTTTGGAGTGACCTCTGGGAAGCTCCTAGGATACATTGTCTCAAATAAAGGAATTGAGGTTGATCCCACAAAGGTAAAAGAAATCATAGAGATGCCACCTCCTAAGAACATCAGTCAATTAGGGACATTACATAGAGTATGTGGACCAAAAATAAATCAAAGGGCAGATCATTGCAGATTAGTTGATCGAAGCACCACTCATAGGAGACCATCCTCTTATCTGAAATTTTCTAGATGAGGGGATCTTCACAGTCGTATAAGCACAATAATGGAAGTTATATTTTTATGGGTCCTATACTAGACATGGTTCAGGCATTGGCATTCTCTTTATCACACCTCAAGGTGATAGCATTCCCAAATCATATAGGCTCACATTCACATGCACAAATAACATAACAAATTATGAAGCCTTGATCATAGGACTAAGAATGGTCGTACAATGGAACTTAAAGGAGCTACAGGTCTATGGCAATTCACAACTAGTAATTCAAACTATGGATGATAAGCTCATGCCTTACAAAAAAATGGTTGATAATTTCAAGGAATTATTTATAGCTATCACTTTCAATTAGATTCCTTGAGATCAGAACCCAGTTGTAGATTCAATGGATACAATAGCCTCTCTCCTCGATCTTCCATAGAACTCAACACACTATGAGTTCTTAGTTGAACGGCTTTGGATCCCTGCATATGATATCCCAAAATCTGATATGGTATGTCAACTCATCGGTCCTGATTCCTCATAGTATGATGAGTTTTACGCTTACTTACGTTATCAAATCCTTCCACCAAACCAATCAAACAATCAACGAAAACCCTTCATACGCCAATAACCGATACACTATCATTGTCAAAACCTTATACGGATGAAGTCTCGATGGTACTCTCCTTTGATGTTTAGAGAAAGGTGAGGTGACCACAAATTTAGAAGAAGTACATGAAGGTATATGTGGGGCTCATTCAAGTGGTCCTTCATTGGCTAAAAAGATCATGAGGGTAGGATATTATTGGGCCTCCCTAGAAAAAGACTCCTACTACTTTGTCAGGAAATGAAAGAAGTGCCAAGTACACAGAGATTTGATACATGCACCAACACAAGAACTGCAACCCATTGCAACAACATGGCCCTTTTGTCAGTGGGGACTTGACCTTGTGGGTAAAATTCATCCAATGGTCACAACTTCATCATTACCACCACAGACTACTTCAACAAGTGGTTCGAAGTCATTCCACTCACCCAAGTAACTAGCAAGCAGATCGCTTCATTTATCTTAAACTACATTATCTTCTGGTATGGTGTACCGATGTCCATCATCACAAATAATGGGCTTCCTTTCAAAAATCAATATGTCTGCAAACTCTGTGAGAAGTTTCATATCCAACACCATTTCTCCATCCCATATTACCCACAAGGAAATGGTAAAGCATAAGCCTCAAACAAGAATATCCTACAAATCTTAAAGAAGACAGTCAATGATGTCGGTCGCGATTGGCACATTCATCTGAATCCTACACTATGGGCATGTCAAACTAGCATTCGAACCCCTAAAGGCACAACCCCATACTCACTTGTATATGGAGCAGAGGCCATCTTGCCTATTGAAGTTGAATTACCATCCTTGCAAAATCTGATTACTGATGAAGAGTACCGAGTCTCCTGTCTTCGGGACTTGGAAATGCTTGATGAAAAGTGACAAGCTGCCTACAATCACCTAAAAGCATATCAACAACGCATGAGAAAAACCTACATTAATAAGGTTAAACCTCACACGTTTGAGGTAGGAGATCTTGTTCTCAAAGAAAATCCTCGCAATCAACCAAACAAAGAACACCAGGGAAAATTTGAATCCAATTGGCTAGGTCCATATGTCATCACTACAGTCTTCGGGTCTGGGGCATATTAGTTAGAAACTTTAGAAGGAGAACTACTAGTAGATCCAATCATTAGAATGCATCTCAAAAAGTTCCATACATAAGCTATGGGTAAGTGCACAAAGATGGTGGTCAAAAAAGGGGGTATAAGTGGACACTTTTTTTCTGAAATCAGGTGAACTTGAACTTGGAGGCAAAATTTGAAAGTCATCCACTCAAAATATGAAGATAATAAAACAACAAATATTGTAGTACTTTGAATCTAGTTTCCAAACTACTAAACTTTTTCAAAATTGGATAAAATTAAGGGGGTCAAATCCTTCACGCACGAAAAACAGACCCTGATTTTTTCAAAAAAACATAACATAGTGTCTGACGTGCGCATCAAAAAAGTCATATTTAGATTTAATATTTTAACAAATCCTTTGGCATAAAGATATTTAAGAGTAAGCACTAGAAGATGTATATTTTTTTGTAATTTTTTGTTAAGTATTTTATTTTTTATGATTTTTCTGATAGAGAACATCCTGAAAAATTAGGTACCTATTTGTGCGTGAAGCATAAGTTGCACTAAAAAAATTGAAAATGCAAATTTATTTTTTTTAAATTGTAAAGAATCAAGTTCACTACAATAATATATAATTTTTTAAAAATTTCGATAATTATATCAAAAGTTATTAAAAAAATGGTGCACGTATGTCTATGAGAACTATGGAGACACTCGTAAAAGAAATTCAATAATAATATGTTATTGTTGTTCAAATTTTTAAAAAAATATATGGTTAGAAAACTCAAAAGATGGGTGAAAATATGGTGGAAATTTTAGAAATACCCACTTGATGATGTGTAAACCTGATGATGACAAAGTCGAGAAACCAAGCTGATAAAATAAAACATGCCAAAAAGGAGGAAAATGGAGGGAAATCAAACTTCCAAACCATAGCTTTGTCATCCGAGCCTATTTCCAAGCCTAAACAGACAAAAGTGCGTACGGGGTACCTATGGTATAAAAAGTGCGTACGCAGTACTTATGGTGTAAGAAGCGCATACGCACTATTTTTACTATAAAAAGCGCGTACGCGCTATTTTTACTATAAAAAGCGCGTACGGGCTATTTTTACTATAAAAAGCGCGTACGGGCTATTTTTACTATAAAAAGCGTGTACGCACTATTTGCACTATAAAAAGAGCATACGCGCTATTTTTACTATAAATAGCGTGTACAGGCTAAGTTTGTTTAAATTTTAGGAGTGTGTATAATATTCTATTGTATATATATAATATGTGTATATACGTATTATATATAATTTATATATAATATAAAAAATAAAATATATATAATATTTATATATATATATATATGTATATAATATTATATAATATATTAAATATATATACACACATATGTGTGTATCTATGTGTATTGTCTCCCTCTCCCCCCTCTCAAGCATGTACAAGGTGCCTCTCTCTCTCTCTCTCTCTCTCTCTCTCTCTTCCCTCTCTCTCTTCCCTCTCTCTTCCTCTCCCTCTCTCCCTCCTTCCATCCCCTCTCTCTTCCTCTCCCTCCAATATATCTTCTTTTTGTTTACATATATATAAGGTGATAAGAAGATTGACAAGGTGGTCGGTTTTCTTTTTTTTTTTTTAAAGAAGATAGGATATAAAGTAGAAGGTTTGAAGAAAATGAATGTATTGGTTTCTTTGGATCATGTGGATGTATTGGTTGGATAATATTTATGGGTCGTATGGTGTACTAAGGGGTCATATGATGTATTATGACCCCTTAGGTGTCGTTATGGGTCATATGGTGTTCTATGATCCCTTAGGACACCATATGACACCTTAGGACTCCATATGGTATCGTTATGGGTCATATGGTGTCCTAAATGGTCATATGGTGTCCTAAATGGTCATATGGTATTCTATGACCCCTTAAGATACCATATGATCCCCTACATGTCATTAGAGGTCATATGGTGTCCTATGACCCCTTAGGACACCATATGAACCCTTAACACACCATAAGACCAATAACAACACCATATGGTTTCTAATTTTGGGAGAGAGAGAATCCAGACAAGCACAGCGGATGGTGACATACGTTTTGATTTCAGTAGCGTTTGTGGTTGAGGTCTTTCAGATATGGCGAGTCATAGTGTCCGACTGGACCAGGGTCCATTTAATTTGTGCTTATGTGGCATATAGGCGCCTAGAAAGCCGGAGCGGATTTTGCTATGTTCTTCAGTGGTGCAGATTTCAGGTGATAAAAATTACCATGGTTGTGATAAGCAAGTTTCAGGAATTTAGTAGTGGAGGAAATAGATACTTGAGCGAGGTTGTTGGAGGAGATAGATACTGGAGCAACCAAATTCCGCAACACTGCCTGATAGAGACTTGGCTTAATTCGTCTCCTATAATGTGTAAGATGGCTGGACTTTTTCCCAAGCCAGAGAGATCTATTGTAAGCTGGTACACCAAAATATGGCATGTCAACAACGTGCCTGTCGAAGATGATCTCAAAGACTTCATTTTTAAAATCCTCAAAAAGGCATGTTCTGAGGAGAATAGTACTGAACAATGCAAACAGAAATTTTACAACTTTGAGAAGGATCTGTTTCAAGGAAAAACTGAAATCCAGGAGGTATTGAAGTCGCATGTCAATCTGGAGGAGGTCATTCTGATATGGCATATAGCTACCACTTTATGTGACAGCAAGAGAGGAGAGACTAAGAAAGAATTGCCCCAGAAGAACGAGACAGAGGAAAAATTGGCTCAACAGAGAGAGCTGACTGAGAAGAATGTTAAGTGGACTATAACACTGTCGAGGTACTGCGCATATCTGCTAATGTCACGCCCCCATCTTTTGCCTCTCCACCCCAAGATGGCAAGGATTGTATACATGCAACTTGTGAACCAACTTCTGGACAAACTTACCTTGGGCAGTATTACTCACAAAAATCCTGAACAACATCTGTTAGGCAGCAAAAAGAATGATGATCTGTTAGGCTCCGGGGCAAAACTAGCTCACCAGCTACTGAAGAAACAAGAAGGTGATATGTGGAAGTTATTGGCGGAGTATTGGGGTAAGTTGGTAATATACATGGCGTTGTACAATAAGGCAATATATCATGCAGATTGCGTGGCTGCAGGAGGAGAATTTCTGAGTCAAGTGTGGGTTTTATTAGCTCATATGGGATGTGGAGAACAGTCTGACTCTGCTGTAACCAAGAAGGTAGAGATGGCGTCGAATAAGGAATTATCAGTGGGCGAGAGGAGTACTGAACAAGATCCAGCTGAAATGAAGAGGACTTTGACTGCTCTTGGAAAAGAACTAGAAACAGCGAAGAAGGGTTTGAGTGATCGTGAAAACGATTTGAAAAATCGTAAAAAGGAATTAGATACAGTGAAGAAGGATTTCAATGATCGTGAAAATGCTTTCACTGCAATGGAGAAGGTGTTAGCTTTAATGAAGAAGGATTCGAGTGATCGTGAAAAGGAATTATCTGCAACGAAGGGGGGTTTAAGTAACCCTGAACAAGAATTAGCTGCAGCGAAGAAAATTTCTAGTGATCTTGAGGAGGAACTTGCCGCAACGAAGAAGATCTTGCGTGATCGTGAAGAAGATTTTGCTGCAATGAAGAAGAATTTGCTCCTTCGTAAAGGAAATTTTGAATGATCGTGAAAAACAATTAGTGAAGACAAAGTTGAATCTGAAACGACCTGCTTTTTATAAGAAGAGACCTTTGTTCATTCTCTTATCATCTCATCTGTAGTACTTTTAACTTCTTTTTTAATGTTGATGTTAAACTGCTCAACATGAGTATGTTAAGAACGTTTAAAATACTACATAATGGTAAATGTTATGCATGTCTTACACAATATAAATATGGAAAATTATTTTATGCTGTATGTTTTAACACAAATCATTATAATATGACATGTATAGGGGAGAGGAGTCACTAGTGGAGTGGGGACATGAACTGAGGATATCTGTGAAGGGTTCTAAGACTCACAGTGGAGCTGTCAAGTAGTAAAAATATGTTATAAATATTATCAGGTGCTATAATCAAATGTATCACACATGTACACATCCAAAGTCTTTTATAATAGGTGTATATTTGTCCAAAATATAATCTAGCAAGTACAATTTGACAATTCAGAGCATATTCAATAGACAACTATTAGAACCCATATTGCATCAATGGTGGTAAGAAAATGACCACAACATGTAACTTTGCATCCACACATAAGACAAACTTGACTTAAAATGTTAGCCTTAACCGCTCAATATTTTACCATCCCATCACAAGGACCAATCAGATCCATTGCCAGTCAGTGAGTTCTGGATTCACAGTATACTTATCAGACAAAATCCACCACATTATGTCCCATTGACCACAATCAAGCGCCCAACTACTAGTCACTTAACACACAAAAGCCACCACATTGTGTCCTTGCAAATGATCCAATGTCCCAAGAGTATCCCATTTAATTTCTATTATTTGATGAGCACATAACATGTGTAAACACACAAGAGAGGTCATGAACACTGATATTTATCAACCATTATCAAGCACATCCCTTCAACTTATATCAAGCATACACATGCAAGGGAATCATTGCAAACTCGACAAGTACATGCTATTGAAATATTAAAGATTCCAAAAAGAAATTATATTAATCATGGGAAAACCTATTTTGATAAGTAAAGGTAAGAATTAATTGGTTTGATCTCTTCAATCTAAATGCACACATATCATTTTTTTAATCTAATGTAGGATCACAAATCTAAGTTGATACCTCTTTTGTTGAGAGCTCATTTGACTAATATCACATGGGTCTTGATCACTAGAGCTATATTTATAATTAATTTTAATATATGTTTTTTTTTTTACTAACACACATGGGTCTTGATCACTGGAGCTATATCTATAATAAATTTTAATATATTTTTTTTTTGAACCAACACAATAACATACTTACTAGCTAATTTATAATCATTTTTAATATAAAATTTTGACTAAACCAACACAACATACTAACTATTTATTTAAAACCATATTCACTAGAATAATATATATAATCATTTTAAATATTATTTTTTCCTAAACCAACATAAAATACTAACTATTTAACTGAAACCATGTTCATAGAATTATATTTATTATCATTCTTAATATATATTTTTTTCCTAAACCAACACAACATACTAACTATTTATGTGAAATCGTCTAAAATTATATTATAACCATTTTTAAATTTTTTTTTTCTCTAAACCGACACAACATCTAAAATTATATTTATAATCAATTTTAATATATTTTTTTCCCTAAACCAACACAACATACTAACAATTTACCTAAACCATATTCACTAAAATTATACTTATAATCATTTTTAATATATATTTTTACTAAACTAACACAACATACTAACTATTTACCTAAAAACATATTACTGAAATTATATTTATAATATTTTTAAATATTAAAAAAATCCAAAAATTATTTATAAGGTAAATTAGTTCTTAGTGCAAAAGAAGAGATAAAATGTAAAAATTAATTCTACCATCTCAACCCATTAAATATTCTTCCTTGTAGCATGAATGAAAAGGAAAGTCATAACATAGGAGAAATCTGATTTTCAATATTAAAAATTCATTCAACAAAACAAAGATAAAATCAATATCAAACATTCAATAAAGAGAGAAATATTACATATCTCAATCCATGAAAGAACTTTCTTTATCCCAATGGAGTATGAGTGTGTATGCCAAATAACTAAAATTGATATTCATGGAAGGATTATCTTTATTTAGCCAGCTACCCGTTCCTATGAGCTATGTGACTATCAATTCTATACACCAAGGTAACCATATGCGATTTCATAAATTTTATGTATTTTTATATTTTTTCAATAACACTTATTCTTGATATTGTAATGTGAATCTACTTCTTCCTTTTAAATTTAAACGGATATTATTTTCAATTTTAATGTCTCTAATTACCTATCTTTAAAATTCTAGATAATCTTCAATTGTGAGCTTAGATATGACTTAACAAATATTTAAATTAGAATACTTTTAGAGGTGACTATTTTTTACATATAATAAAAAATATCAATTTGTAATAAGTTTGGCATATACTTTATAATTTATATTTTAGAAAATTTGTAATATATAATATTAAACATTTTATTAATAACATTTAGAAATGTAGAGGAAGAGAACATATGGAAGAGAACATAGAGTTGAAAGAATTGGTCCACGAATGTTAGATTAAATGTATAAGCAAATAAGTATTAGTTTGCACTTTGTTAAAGAGTAGGTAGAAGAGTTCTAGTTAATATTAGATAAGTAAGGTTTAGTCAGCATTAGATAGGTGAATGTTAGTTTCAGTTTCAAAGTTTGGATTTGTAGGAAGTTGTTAATTTTTTCAAAAGTTATAAAACCATGTAAAAAAAATTAACTGAATATATATATAAAAAAAAAAAATTGTGTCGAATCTCTATTTTTTGTTGTATTAAAGCCAAGTCAAGTCTAACTCTCTTCAAAGAGGGGCTTATTAAATAGATCATTATATGAGAAATACAATCATTAGAGTTCAATTAGGGTATGCTAGAGTATAAATTAAGCTAGTTGTGTGTTATCAGTGAAGTTTTAATAAGCATGCTGCAAAGAAATATATGTAGAAGATAACTAAAACTTACATTCTTGTAATGATCCTAAGAGAGTCAAATCTTGTCATTGCTACCTATTGTAGCCATTAGAATAGAGAAAATATTTTTTCTTGCAAGAAACACCAATTGGAGGGAACACTTTTACTAGAAAATGGGAGAGCTACCAAAACTTGAAGATTCTAACCTAACCACCATTCTAAATTAGCAACGAAGAAAATGATATAAATTTATGTTCATTTCATTTCATTAAACTTTTAGATTAAATTAAAAAAATAATGATAAATAGATAATGACAACAATTATCATTCACAATGCCAGTTGACTCCAAACCATCTCTCATAACTAATGGAAGCAACTCATAACCTTTGTACAATATGTTATGTTATAGTCACTTGACCAGTTTCTATAGGCCCTCACTTAGTCATAAAAGGCATACCTTCATAGTCCATATTATGCCACAAATTAAAAATAGCACACACACACATGCATATATACACCTCCCAATGGACAATACAACCTAAAGATACACATAGAAACATGTCATACACAAATGGAAATGACCCATTGATTAACAACATTGGAAAATCAGTAGAAATACATTTCTCTTTTATTATATTGATTCTATTATAGAAATTACAAAAAAAAAACTTTTATGACATAAATATACAAATAAGGAATGTTGGACCTTCCCTTGCTTTCCGCTAAATATCTAGGCCTACACATGAAAACCAAAGGCTTCTTTTTTTCTTGAGTTTATCACTCCCTAAATACATTGCCTTCAACAAATATGTGTTGGAAAGAGACACTGTGTAGGTCATTCAGTGTTGTCATTGATGGCAACTATGGTCAAAGATCCTATCCGGAATTCATGATTTTTCTATACAGGAAGTCAGAATGCAGTATTTTGATCGACGTTTCAATTTGGTTGAATATTTTGTGTTGCAAAGCTAGAAGAAGATAGTCAGAGGTCTGGAGTACCTTATTCCAGAGTCTTAGCCTCCGATGATGATTGTCGTGTAAGTCAGAAGATTCGATGTACAGGTTTTTGGGTTGAATAGTGTAATATGGCTGACTTGTACAGATGATCATTGTGTGGAATTGATGGTAATTTTGGTGATTGTTTTTGTGATTGAGGATGTTTAGCTGATATTTGGGAAGCGTGTGGATAATTCTTTTTGGTCCACATATGCATTGGAGTTTGAATTGAGTCGACTATACATACTCGTTTCATTATTTGTATAATGTTCTTGAAGCCGACATGTAGAAGACCTAATTTAATGTTGCAAAAATATATAAGACCAATGGATATGATTATTTTATATATCCATAGAGGTATGTGGGAAGTGGTTTTGATCGAGTATGCACAATTCCATGTTCACAAGTGAAGGATTGCTCTGGTATAATGCAGAACAGTGGAACATAGCAGTATAAGGTGAAGTGTGTACAATATGTATAATAAACTTAACCGAAACTATAATTTGGCATTGGTAGATGATATTCATTAGTTCATTTCACTCTTATGATCTTTGTAATTGTTTGTAAGGCAGTGAGCCTTCTCAAGGGTTGTAGCCCTTCTTGCTTTGTAATTGAGCAGTGAGCTCTAGGAAGTGTGCCCAAATGCATGCACATGCATTCCCTTGTAATACTTTTAACTAAGTATAATTATCTTATGGGTCTCATCCCCACTGTCATTTTTCCACATATAAATCTTGGTGTTATGGTGTTGTTGTTGATTTCTTTGTGTTTTTTGCATCTCTCTTTTGTTCATTTGCATTAAGTGCTTGAAATAACAAGTTAATAATGTCAAAAATTATAGAACACTGATTTACCCCCTCTCAGTGTTCCTTGATTCCAACACTATGGTCCCCACCTTCATCAAAAATTATTGCTTTCATTCTTATTATCTTTCATAAATCCTTCCTTCTCACATAGACTTCTTATCATTTGTCTTTTTTCAGTCTCTTAATCTTCTTTATTATCCCTTACATGGCATATCCTTTCTTCTTCAATTCATGACAAGCTATTATAGGTTCCATGGAAGAATGGAAACCATGAGATAGAGTATCCTTTTTTTTCATAAGTAGTAGAAATTTTCCACAGCAACTTAAATAGTGATATTATTATCAAGTGTAATGTGAGGAAATAGGGTATTCACAAGCTTATTCATGTAAACTAGGAATTGGACCTATTTCCACAAGGGAATTACATCAAGGAGAGATGGGATCAATAGATTCAACATCTCAATTATGTAAAAAGTGATAAATGATGGTTAGATTCAACCTCTCTTTGTTTGAGTTGAATTGGATACTGAAAAAGATGTATTAAAGTGAAGATCTAGGGATAGAGATGAAAAAGTGACATAAATAAACATAAACAAGTAGTTGTAGGTCTGATATGAAGTTGTGAACATAGATTTGAGATGAGAAAGATGAACAAAACCTGTGACTAAATTTGAGCCTAAAAAATTAGGACAATGGAACTTTGGATGGCCTTGTCCTTAGAATGTCAAATGTAGATGAAGTTAACATGTTTGAAACTAGAATATTGCTTAGAATCTACCCTATAATTTTCGTTACAAATTTGTCAGATAGAGGTGTGCAAGGCAACCATATCTTCCACTTTGTGTGCTTGCAAAATATAGATATGATCATCTCTATTCATTCTACCTAATCCCATATTCACAGCTTCTAAACCTATAACCTGCACTTGTAAAAGAGAGAAAGATGTTGGGAATAGGAGTTTGCCTAGGTCAAACCCCAGGTTCAGAATTAACCCTTGAAATGAATCAAAATATATAAGTAAATGCTACATACATTATACCTCATATTTGTTGTAGTTGATTGAAGGTTGATGATATAATGCTCTTTGAATTTGATCACAAGTGTTGATACAATAACATGACATGACAAGACATGAATGACCTAATCATAAACACATGCTTGCATGATGATTGATGTAATTTGATGCTCTATGATGTATATATATTGAATAATTATTGAAGAATATGGTGGGATGAAATGTCACCTTGATGCTCAAAGCTTGATGATTGGAATGCTTGATAACAAATGCTTATGATATGTTGTGTTGATAAAATGAATTAGAGGAATGCTCTTATATAGGGTTCTCAAGGTGTTTCCCTGATTAGGCCGACCTCCAATGGTCAAACTAAGGCATCATGATTCAAAACCAACGGAAAGGAAACATGCATAGGGATATTAGAATTTGGGCTCAGTTTGGGAGGACAAAGGCTTCCCAGGAACCACTATCCTAGGACAAGGATACCCCAAGCACCTTTGTCCACTCAAAACATGATGAATAGTGTAGAGATAGGGTGCCATATCCCAAGACAGAGGTTTATACCACCATGTGAATAGATGACACCAATTTTGAGGTAAAAGACAAAAAATAGGCTTGGGTGAGAGATAAAATGGGTCACACTAAGATAGGGGCACAAATAGTCGTATTAATTGTACATGGTTATGATTTACAATGTTACACTTATCCCCCACTTTAGCAATAGTGTGATTATACATGCTTACTCATCATAGATTAGGAGAGAGAAAGAGAGAGAGGGGGGGCAAGACTATAAGGAAAAAAGGCAATGATAAATTTGAGGGAACAAGCCTGCAAACTTAGGATCTTAACTCACATAATCACATACAAGGACACACAAAATAATACAAAAATAAAAGGAAAAAAGGAAAATGGACAAACAAAGACAAAAGACACACAAAAGGGGGTTCATACTAAAAACAAGGTCTCCAAGTCAACTAGTTGAAGGGACCTTGATAATCAAAATGTCTCAACTACTAATATCATTATCGGAATGTTATTGCAAGAGCACCAAAAACAAGGTGTACAAGATTCGTTGCAACCCTTGTTATAAACAAGGGATAAAATTGGACTCAGATTCAACCCTAGTTCAAGAGGCTCTTCTAAGCTCAAGATTATAAAGAAACAAAAGCAAACAACTTCCAAATTCATCCCTTCCAGAAGCAGGATAGTGTCCATTGCAAATCAACCTACAAAATCAAAAAATCCAAGTCATGAAAGCACTTCTCAATTGAAGTCCACACATACAACAAACAAGAAAAAGAATTATGTTGCATGACAACCCATCAGTCTAGGGATAAAACTCTTTTCCACTTTAGACACCCAAGCAACATCAACAACCCTGTCAGATAAAACTCCTGCAATAGTTATCGACAAACCTTTCACATCGGCAGACATCCCTATAACATACAGTGACAAAGTTCTACCAAGTGATTCCAAGATGGATTCACATGAATATGAATGGGGTTTTTTGGCCTCACATGAATCTGAAGAGGATTCTCTTGATACTCTTGTAGACAAAGGCATTGAAGAAGGGGCATGGATCAAAACCTTTTGGGATTCGGATACTGAAGATACTTCAAGAACAAATAGGTCACTTCCCAAGCCTGATTACAAAGAGGATAGTACTGACGATGACCTTGATTCCTCCATCCTAACCATAATTGATGCATCCTATGAACTCTACCTTATTGATGAGTTAATGCCAATAATCCACTCTGAACTCATTGATTGGGATCATCTTGATCCTCTATACCTTAACACCTTCCAAAATGATGACATGATCATAGACTTTCTTGAATTACATGATAACATACTAAGAAGGGATCACAAAGATGGGTATGCTATTGAACTTAACAATGCTACTTACTTTGGAGAGAATGCCAACCCTTTTAAGTCACAAAAATATTACAATCAAAACAGGATCCTCTGGTGAAAACCACACTATGGCACTTTTGGATCCCAAAAAAGTAAAAACAAAGGATGCATCCAAGGGTGAAAACCTCTCTGAGGCACTTGAAGATGGAAGGCTTGAAATTCTCCCCTTTAGAACTAATCAAGAGAGATCGTCTATTCTCCTAGAAGACACAAAGGAAGTCAATCTAAGGGCACCAGAAAATCCACACGTAATACATCTAGCAAAATCATTGACTCCAACCGAAGATCCTAATTTTATAGAGTTCTTTCAAAAGCGACAAATCAATTTTGCATGGTCCTATGCAGATATGCTAGGACTAGATCCAAAGCTAATAATGCATCATTTGACAGTAGAAGAAGGAGCCAAACTAGTAAAACAAAATCTCAGAAAGATTCATCCTTAGATCGCATTGTTAGTAAAAACATAACTCAAAAAGCTATTAGATGTGGGTTTCATAAGACCCATTGATTATGTAGAATGGATCTCCAACATTGTACCAGTGGCAAAACCAACTAGGATCATTTGTATCTGTATGGATTTTAGAGATCAAAACAAAGCATGTCCTAAGGATGACTTCCCTCTTCCAAACATTGATATGATCATAGACCTCACATCAGGACATTTAATGCTATCACTCATAGATGGCTTTTCAGGATACAACCAGATCAAGATCGCCCCAGAGGATCAACACAAAACAACTTTTACATGTCTGTGGGGTACATACTATTGGAATGTAATGCCATTCAATCTAAAGAATGCAAGTGCCACATATCAACGGGCAATGACTACTATCTTGCATGACATGATGCATACACTAATGGAAAACTATGTGGATGATTTATTATCTAAATCATTAATAAGAGAGGGTCACCTCATTGTGCTAGACACAATCTTCACCAGAATGGAACAATACAATGTCCACCTCAATCCAAAGAAGTGTGTCTTTGGAGTGACCTCTGGGAAGCTCCTAGGATACATTGTCTCAAATAAAGGAATTGAGGTTAATCCCACAAAGGTAAAAGAAATCATAGAGATGCCACCTCCTAAGAACATCAGTTAATTAAGGACATTAAAAGGGAGGCTACAATCAATTTGTCACTTCATTGCACAATTGTCCAATAAGTGTCATCCCTTCACACATCTACTCCATAAGAATATTCGTTTCAAATGGGAAGAGAATTATCAACAAGAATTCCAACAACTTAAGGATTACCTGATGATCCCACCATTACTAACACCACCATCTCTAGATAGGCCCTTGTTATTATACATATTAGCTACAGCTATGGCCTTAGGAGTATTACTAGCACAACATAATATAGAAGGAAAAGAATGTGCAGTGTACTACATCTATAGGACACTAGCAGGGTACGAACTCAATTATATCCCTATTGAACAAGCTTGTCTTGCAGCAATTTTAGCAGAAACCAAATTAAGACACTACATGCTAACACACAAGATACAACTCATTGCCAAGATAGATCCACTCAAGTACTTTCTCAATAAAGAAACACTAACAGGTTGTTTGGCAAAGTGGGTTATGCTCCTTAGCGAATTTCACATAGAGTATGTGGACCAAAAAGAAATCAAAGGGCAGATCATTGCAGATCAGTTGGTCGAAACACCACTCATAGGAGACCATCCTCTTATCTCAAATTTTCTAGATGAGGGGATCTTCACAATCATATAAGCACAACAATGGAAGTTATATTTTGATGGGTCCTACAATAGACATGGTTCAGGCATTGGCATTCTCTTTATCACACCTCAAGGTGATAGCATTCCCAAATCATACAAGCTCACATTCCCATGCACAAATAACATAACAGATTATGAAGCCTTGATCATAGGACTAAGAATGGTCGTACAATGGAACTTAAAGGAGCTATAGGTCTATGGCAATTCACAACTAGTAATTCAAACTAAGGATGATAAGCTCATGCCTTTCAAAAAAATGGTTGATAGTTTCAAGGAATTATTTATAGCTATCACTTTCAATCAAATTCCTTGAGATCAGAACCCATTTGTAGATTCAATGGATACAATAGCCTCTCTCCTCGATCTTCCACAAAACTCAACACACTATGAGTTCTTAGTTGAATGGCTTTGGATCCCTACATATGATATCCCAAAATCCGATATGGTATGTCAACTCATCGGTCCTGATTCCTCATAGTATGATGAGTTTTACGCTTACTTACATTATCAAATCCTTCCACCAAACCAATCAAACAATCAACAAAAACCCTTCATACGCCAACAACCGATACACTATCATTGTCAAAACCTTATACGGATGAAGTCTCGATGGTACTCTCCTCTGATGTTTAGAGAAAGGTGAGGTGACCACAAATTTAGAAGAAGTACATGAAGGTATATGTGGGGATCATTCAAGTGGTCCTTCATTGGCTAAAAAGATCATGAGGGTAGGATATTATTGGGCCTCCCTCGAAAAAGACTCCTACTACTTTGTCAAGAAATGAAAGAAGTGCCAAGTAAACAGAGATTTGATACATGCACCAACACAAGAACTGCAACCCATCGCAACAACATGGCCCTTTTGTCAGTGGGGACTTGACCTTGTGGTAAAATTCATCCATCTTCATCCAATGGTCACAACTCCATCATTACCACCATAGAAGACTACTTCAACAAGTGGTTCGAAGTCATTCCACTCACCCAAGTAACTAGCAAGCAGATCACTTCATTTATCTTAAACTATATTATCTTTTGGTATGTTGTACCAATGTCCATCATCACAAATAACGAGCTTCCTTTCAAAAATCAATATGTCCGCAAACTCTGTGAGAAGTTTCATATCCAACACCATTTCTCCATCCCATATTACCCACAAGGAAATGGTAAAGCATAAGCCTCAAACAAGAATATCCTACAAATCTTAAAGAAGACAATCAATGATGTCGGTCGTGATTGGCACATTCATCTGAATCCTACACTATGGGCATGTCAAACTAGCATTCGAACTCCTAAAGGCACAACCCCATACTCACTTGTATATGGAGAAGAGGGCATCTTGCCTATTGAAGTTGAATTACCATCCTTGCAAAATCTAATTACTAATGAAGAGTATCGAGTCTCCTGTCTTCGAGACTTGGAACTGCTTGATGAAAAGTGACAAGCTACCTACAATCACCTAAAAGCATATCAACAATGCATGAGCAGAAGCTACATTAATAAGGTTAAACCTCACACGTGTGAGGTAGGAGATCTTGTTCTCAAAGAAAATCCTTGCAATCAACCAAACAGAGAACACCGGGGAAAATTTGAATCCAATTGGCTAGGTCCATATGTCATCACTACAGTCTTCGGGTCTGGGGCATATTTGTTAGCAACTTCAGAAGGAGAACCACTAGTAGATCCAATTAGTAGAATGCATCTCAAAAAGTTCCATACATAAGCTATGGGTAAGTGCACAAAGATGGTGGTCAAAAAGGGAGGTATAAGTGGACACTTTTTTTCTGAAATCAGGTGAACTTGAACTTGGAGGCAAAATTTGAAAGTCATCCACACAAGATATGAAGATAATAAAAGAACAAATATTGTAGTACTCTAAATCTAGTTTCCAAACTACTTAACTTTTTCAAAATTGGATAAGATTAAGGGGGTCAAATCCTTCGCACATGAAAAATAGACCTTGATTTTTTCAGAAAAACATAACATAGTGTCTAACGTGCGCATCAAAAAAGTCATATTTAGATTTAGTATTTTGACAAATCCTTTGGCAGAAAGATAGTTAACAGTAAGCACTAGAAGATTTAGATTTTTTTGTAATTTTTTGTTAAGTATTTTATTTTTTATGATTTTTCTAATAGAGAACATCCTGAAAATTAGGTACCTGTTCGTGCGTGAAGCATAAGTTGCACTAAAAAAATTGAAAATGCAAATTTATTTTTTTTAAATTGTAAAGAATCAAGTTCACTACAATAATATTTTTTAAAAATTTGGATAATTATATCAAAAGTTATTAAAAAAATGGTGCACATATGTCTATGAGAACTATGGAGACACTGGTAAAAGAAATTCAATAATAATATGTTATTGTTGTTCAAATTTTAAAAAAATTATATGGTTAGAAAGCTCAAAAGATGGGTGAAAATATGGTGAAAATTTTAGAAATACCCACTTGATGATGTGTAAACCTGATGATGACAAAGTCGAGAAACCAAGTTGATAAAATAAAACATGCCAAAAAGGAGGGAAATGGAGGGAAATCAAACTTCCAAACCATAGCTTTGTCATTTGGGCCTATTTCCAAGCCTAAATAGACAAAAGCGCGTACGGGGTACCTATGGTATAAAAAGTGCGTATGTGGTACTTATGGTGTAAGAAGCGTGTACGTTCTATATTAATTATAAAAAGCATGTACGTGCTATTTTTACTATAAAAAGCGTGTGCGCGCTATTTTTACTATAAAAAGCACATACGCGCTATTTTTACTATAAAAAGCGTGTACGCGCTATTTGTACTATAAAAAGAGTGTACGTGCTATTTTTACTATAAATAGCGCATACGGGCTAAGTTTGTTTAAATTTTGGGAGTGTGTATAATATGCTATTGTATATATATAATATGTGTATATACATATTATATATAATTTATATATAATATAAAAAATAAAATATATATAATATTTATATATATATATGTATATAATAATATATAATATATAATATATTAAATATATATACACACATATGTGTGTATCTATGTGTATTGTCTCCCTCTCCCCCCTATCAAGCACGTACAAGGTGCCTCTCTCTCTCTCTCTCTCTCTCTCTCTCTCTCTCTCTCTCTCTCTCTCTCTCTCTCTCTCTCTCTCTCTCTCTCTCTCTCTTCCCTCTCTCTTCAATATATCTTCTTTTTGTTTGCATATATATAAGGTGATAAGAAGATTCACAAGGTGGTCGGTTTTCTTTTTTTTTTAAAAGAAGATAGGATATAAAGTAGAAGGTTTGAAGAAAATGAACGTATTGGTTGGATAATATCTATGGGTCGTATGGTGTACTAAGGGGTCATATGGTGTATTATGACCCCTTAGGTGTCGTTATGGGTCATATGGTGTTCTATGATCCCTTAGGACACCAGATGACCCCTTAGGACTCCATATGGTGTCGTTATGGGTCATATGGTGTCCTAAAGGGTCATATGGTATTCTATGACCCCTTAGGATACCATATGGTGTCATTATGGGTCATATGGTGTCCTAAAGAGTCATATGGTATTCTATGACCCCTTAGGATACCATATGATCCCCTACATGTCATTAGAGGTCATATTGTTTCCTAAGAGGTCATATGGTGTCCTATGACCCCTTAGGACACCATATGACCCCTTAACACACCATATGACCCATAACAACACCATATGGTGTCCTAAGGGGTCATAGGATGCCATATGACCCCTCAGGACACCATACAACCCATAACAACACCATATGGTGTCCTAAAGGGTCATTTGGTGTTTTATGACCCCTTAGGACACTATATGGCATCATTATAGGTCCTATGGTGTGCTAAGGGATCATATAGTGTCGTATGACCCCTTAGGATACCATATGACCCCTTAGATGTTGTTAGGGGTCATATTGTGTTCTAAGGGTCACATGGCATCCTATGACCCATTAGGACACCATATGGTATCGTTATGTGTCTTATGATGTCATATGACCCCTACGACACCTTATGACCACTTAGGACACCATATGGTGTCATTAGGGGTCATATGGTGTCCTAAGGACCCCTTATGATACTATTTGACCCCTTAGGACTCCATATGGTGTCATTATGGGTCGTATGGTGTCCTAAGAGGTCATATAGTGTTTTATGACCCCTTAGAGCACCATTTGATGTCATTATGAGTTGTATGGTGTGATAAGGGGTCATATGTTGTCTTATAACCCCTTAGGACTCCATATGACCTCTTATGTGTCGTTATGGATCATATGGTGTTCTAACGGGTCATATAGTGTTCTATGATCCCTTAGGACACCATATGATCCCTTGGGACTCCATATGGTGTCATTATGGGCCGTATGGTGTCCTAAAGGGTCATATGGTATTCTATGACCTCTTAGGACACCATATGATCCCTTAGGTGTCATTAGAGGTCATATTATTTCCTAAGAGGTCATATGGTGTCCTATGACCCCTTAGGACACCATATGACCCCTTAAGACACTATA